>NC_092750.1:102499076-102756576 GCF_047496795.1 Chiloscyllium punctatum | reverse complement strand
AGGACTGAACCCTGATCTCACATGATGACTGCTCCAAGGGGACAGACAGCAGCTGCAGATGACTTGTTAGATCTTCCTGTGCACCACCTCTTGCATCGACAGCGTTAGTCTGTTTGGGTGCCAGCTTTTGTAAAACGTCTCCAAGCAACAAGTAACAATAGATTGATGAAAGTTTTACCCCAAACCATGTTTCAGACATATGCTGCTGTTATTTTTCACTGATTGTTTAAAATGATCTGAATCTTCTGAAATGGGGAGTGGCTTCCATTTCAAATTGCAACACCAGAGTGCCTCGGGGAATTGCATCTGTCTACCCTCTGCACTCTGTACCGCCAGATAGTTCTCCCTCAGTACCTCAGAAAGTGTTCTCTCAATACCTCAGAAAGTGCTCCCTCAATAACGAAGAAAGCATCACTTTGTTGTGTTTAACACCCAAAACCCCTCATACAGTAGCTCCACAAAACATTCACATCCTCAACATTTCAGGATGCAGCCCAGCTCCCCCCTCAGATTGCGTTCAAACCCCTTCAGACTGGAAGGACCCACATCCACCCCTGTCCAAGATTGGAGCCCAGGTCCCCAGAACATTACTTGTCTGTCTGGATTAATTTTAGAATTCCTACAGTGCAGAAGCAAGCCATTCCGTTCATTGGCTCCACACAGACTGTCTGAACAGCATCCCACCCAGACTCACGTCCTCTACTCTCTCCCTGTAATGCTGCATTTCCCATTGCATCTTTGGGCGGTGGGAGGAAACTGGATCACCTGGAGGGAACCCGCACAGATACAGAGAGAATGTGTAAACTCCACACAGACAGTCACCGGGAGTTCGAATCAAACCACTGAGGCACCGGGCAGTCCTCTCTCCTTGAATGTCATCTCATCTAACCTTTTACTAAGCAACCTCCCATGTGAAACCTTCTCATCTGTCTCCTTGGTCATCCCTTCAAAAGCTCTATCAACTTGGACACATCGTTTCCACAAACAAAGCCAAGCTGACCATCCCTAATCAATTCTTGCTTTTCCAAATGCATGTAAATTTTCTCTCAGAATGCCCTCCAACAGCTTACCCCCCACTGCCATCAGGCTCACAGCTCCATAGTTCAATGGTTGTTCCTTGCAGCCTTACTTCAATAATGGCACATCATTAATCACCCTCCAGTCTTCAGGCACCTCACCCGTTGTAACTGATCGGTCCATCTGACAAGGCCATCTCCATCCTTCTGTAACCTAAGACTATCATCCTCAGTATTTATCACCCAACCAATCTTCATATTACTCATGAACCCAATGATTAACCCTCCACCATTCAAACCTAAATCTTTTCTATCAACCACATCAGCAAGACCCCAACAGTGAGACATGAACAGACAGAGATTTCTAATTGGGCCATCACTGTCTGCTTCCTGCCACTCAGCATTCTGCGCCAAATTCCTTGGATCTTGAGTTTTTATGTTCACTATCAGTTTCCACTATGGATCCTGATAAAAGCCTTACTGACTTCCAAGCAGGCGACAGGAAAGTATTGCCATTATTTACACACGGGGTCACCTCCTTAAAAAGTGCAATCCCATTGGTCAGACCCGACCCCTCCTTAACACAACCATTCTGACTGGTCTTCATGAACTCCAGTCTCTTTAAATGCTGATTAATTCTATCTCCCAAAATTGCTTCCAACAGACGTCCCACCCACGATATTAGCCTGACTGGCCTGTAGCTGCCTGGTATATCCCATGCTCCTTCTTGAATAACAGTACCACATGGTCAGTCCGACGACACCTCTCCTGTGGCCAGAGGGGATTTGAAAATGTTTGCAAGTGTACCTGCTACTTCCTCCATCACCTAATTCGGTAAACTGAGATACATTTCCACCGTCTTTGGAGATTTATTGGGTTGTAAGAAGACCAGACCACTCAGAACCATCTCTCTCTATACATATGCTAATTCACTTAATTGTATCACAGAGCATCTTCACAATTTCATATCAACACTGTCCCAATGAGCATTGACAAAATGAATCCATTCACTGTAGCTTCTGGGTCCATGCACAAATTCTCACTGTGTTCCACAACCTACTCTTTCTGTCATTATCAATTCACCCTTAATGTCACTGTAAGGTACTTTCAGATTTTTATTTCCTCTCTTAGCACTCCTCTCTCCCAGGCAATTAGCCTGCGATACGATTTGGAGGAATGTGGGATGTCATTCTGGATGTGGATTAGCATTGGGAAGCTCAGAAATAAGGAACACACCCTTGCTGAGTGCTGAATGTGGGGCAGTGGGATTCATTTGGGATGAGCACATGGAAGCTGAGGAATAAAACAAAAACTCGATCCCTGGGAAAAGAGGGTGGTACCTCTTCAGGTTCAATAACCAATTAAAGATGGTCTGTTTGAACACAGTCTCTGGAATCTGGACGTGGGAGTCATTGCTGAGCAGGTATGTAGGAAGCAGAGGCAGAAATATACTGAACAAATTCAGATATTCCTCTTAGACCACAAGACATGGGAGCAGAAACTAGGTCTTTCAGCCCATCTGATAGTGTGGCACTCACTCAGTACTGACTCTCTTACAATGCAGGTATCCCCCAGACTGATGCGCTGATAGTGTAGCGCTCCCTCAGTAATGATCCTCTGACAGTGCAACGCTGCATCCATATGGGCCTTCTGACATTGCAAGAATCCTTCATTACTGACCCCCTGACAGAGCAGCACTCCCTCAGACTGACCCCCTGACAGTGCAGCACTCCCTCAGTACTGACCCTCTGACAGTGCAACGCTGCACCCATATGGACCCTCTGACATTGCAGCACTCCCTCAGTAATGACCATTTGCCAGTGCAGCACTCCCTCAGTAATAACCCTCTGACAGTGCTGCACTCTCTCCGTACTGACCCTCTGACATTGCAGCACTCCCTAAGTACTGACCCTCTGACAGTGCAGCACTCCCTCAGTACTGACCCCTCTGACAGTATAGCACGCCCTCAGTACTGACCCCTCTGACAGTGTGCCACTCCCTAAGTACTGACCCCTCTGACAGTGTGGCACTCCCTCAGTACTGACTCTCTGACATTACAACACTCCCACAGTACTGACCATCTGACATTGCAGTGCTTCCTCCATCCTGACCCCCAGGCAATGCTGAACTCCTTGCATACTGATCCACTGACAGTGCAGCATTCCCTCAGTACTGAACCCTCTGATATTGCGGAGCACCCTCAGTACTGACCATCTGATTGTGGAACGCTCCCTCAGTACTGACCCTCTGACAGCGCAGCACTCCCTCAGTACTGACCCCTCTGACAGTGCAGCACTCCCTCAGTACTGACCCTCTGACAGTGCAGCACTCCCTCAGTGCAGATCTTCTGACAGTGTTGCACTCCCTCTGTACTGACCCTTTGGCAGTGCAGCACTCCCTCAGCACTGACCCGCTGACAGTGTGACACTCCCTCACTGCTGACCCTCTGATAGTGTGACACTCCCTAAGTATTGACCATCTGACATTGCAGCAGTACGTCTGTACTGACCATCTGACAGTGCAGCACTCCCTCAGTGCTGACCCTCTGACAGTGTGACACTCCCTCAGTACTGACTCTCTGGCAGTGTAGCACTCCCTCAGTGTTGACCCCCTGACAGTGTGACACTCCCTCAGTACTGAACCGCTGACAGTGCAGCACTCTCTCTGTACTGACCCTTTTGCACTGTAGCACTCACTCAGCACTGACTGTTTGGAAGTGTAGCGCTCCCTCAGTACTGAGCCTCTGACAGTGTGACAATCCCTCAGTACTGATTCTCTGACAGTATGGCACTCGCTTAGTAATGACCCCTCTGACAGAGCAACACTATCTCAGTACTGACCCTCTGACAGTGTAGCACTCCCTCAGTGCTGACCCTCTGACAGTGCAGCACTCCCTCGGTATTGACCCTCTGGCAGTGTGACAATCCCGCAGCACTGACCCTCTGACAGTGTGGCACTCCCTAAGCACTGTCACTCTGACAGTGCAGCACTCCCTCAGTACTGACTCTCTCACAGTACAGCACTCCCTCAATACTGACCCTCTGACAGTGCAGCACTCCCTCAATATTGTCACTCTGACAGTGCAGCACTCCCTCAATACTGACCCTCTGACAGTGCAGCACTCCCTCAATACTGACCCTCTGACAGTGCAGAACTCCCTCTGTACTGACCTCTGACAGTGTTGCACTCCCTCTGTACTGACCCTTTGGCAGTGCAGCACTCCCTCAGCACTGACCCACTGACAGTGTGACACTCCCTCAGTGCTGACCCTCTGATAGTGTGACAATCCCTAAGTACTGACCCTCTGACATTGCAGCATTCCCTCTGTACTGACCATCTGACAGTGCAGCACTCCCTCAGTACTGACCCTCTGACAGTGCAGCACTCCCTCAGCACTGACCCTCTGACAGTGTTGCAATCCGTCTGTACTGACTCTTTGGCAGTGTAGCACTCCCTTAGCACTGAACGGCTGACAGTGTGACACTCCCTCAGTGCTGACCCTCTGATAGTGTGACACTCCCTCAGTATTGACCATCTGACATTGCAGCACTCCGTGTGTACTGACCATCTGACAGTGCAGCACTCCCTCAGTGCTGACCCTCTGACAGTGTGACACTCCCTCAGTACTGACCCTATGGCAGTGCAGCACTCCCTCAGTGTTGACCCCCTGATAGTGTGACACTCCCTAAGTACTGAACCGCTGACAGTGCAGCACTCTCTCTGTACTGAACCTTTTGCACTGTAGCACTCACTCAGCACTGACTGTTTGGAAGTGTAGCGCTCCCTCAGTACTGAGCCTCTGACAGTGTGACAATCCCTTAGTACTGATGCTCTGACAGTGTGGCACTCGCTCAGTAATGACCCCTCTGACAGAGCAACACTATCTCAGTACTGACCCTCTGACAGTGTGGCACTCCCTCAGTACTGACCCTCTGACAGTGTGGCACTCCCTCAGTACTGACCCTCTGACAGTGTGGCACTCCCTCAGTACTGACCCTCTGACAGTGTGGCACTCCCTCAGTGCTGATCCTGTGACATTGCAGCACTCCCTCAGTCCAGACCATTTAGCAGTGCAGCATTCCTTCAATACTTACCATTTTATATTGCAGCACTCTTTCAGTACTGACCCTCTGACAGTGCCGCACTTCCTCAGTACTGACCCTCTGACAGTACAGCACTCTCTAAGTACTGACCATCTGACAGTGCAGCACCCCCTCAGTACTGACCCTCTGACAGTGCAGCACGCCCTCAGTGCTGACCCTCTGACAGTGCAGCACTCCCTCAGTATTGACCCTCTGACAGTGTGGCACTCCCTCAATACTGACCCTCTGATAGTGCAGGACTCCCTCAGTACTGACACTCTGACAGTGCAGAACTCCCTCAGTACTGACTCTCTCACAGTATAGCACTCCCACAATCCTGTCACTCTGACAGTGTGGCACTCCATCAGTATTGACCCTCTGACAGTGTGGCACCCCCTCAGAACTGACACTCTGACGTTGCAGCACTCCCTCAGAACTGAACCGATGACAGTGCAGCACTCCCTCAAAACTGACCCTCTGTCATTGCAGCACTCCCTCAGTGCTGACCCTCTGACAGTGCAACACTGCCTCAGTACTGACCGTCTGACGTTGCAGCACTCCCTCAGTGCTGACCCTCTGAGAGTGCAGCACTCCCTCAGTACTGACCCTCTGACATTGCAGCACTCCCTCTTTACTGACTCTCTGACAGTGCAGCACTCCCTCAATACTGACGCCTCTGACAGTGCAGCACTCCCTCAGTACTGACAGTGCAGCACTCCCTCAATACTGTCACTCAGACAGTGTGGCACCCCCTCAGTATTGACCCTCTGACAGTTCGTCATTCCCTCAATACTGATCCTCAGCCAGTGCAGCACTCCCACAGTGCTGACTCTCTGACAGTGCAGCACTTCCTCAGTACTGACCCTCTGACAGTGCACACTCTCTCAGTACTGACCCTCTCACAGTTCCGCTCTCTCTCACTAATTACACTCTGAATTTCAGCGCTTCCGACGTCCCGACCCTCTGACAATGCCGCACTCCCTCTATACTGAACCTCTGGCAATGCAGGAATCCCTCAGTACTGACCCTCTGACAGTGCAGCACTCCCTCATTGCTGACCATCTGACAGTGCAGCACTCCCTCAGTAATGACACTCTGACAGTGCAGCACTCCCTCAGTAGTGACCCTCGGACGGTGCAGCACTCCCTCTGTAATGACCCTCTGACAGTGTGGCACTCCCTCAGTACAGATCCTCTGACAGTGCAGCACTCTCTCAGTACAGACCCTTTGGCAGTGCAGCACTCCGTCAGTAATGACCCTCTGACAGTGCAGCACTCCCTCAGTCATGACCCTCTAACAGTGCAGCACTCACTCTGTAATGACCCTCTGACAGTGTGACACTCCCTCAGTACTCATCCTCTGACAGTGCAGCACTCCCTCAGTGCTGACCCACTGACAGTGCAGCACTCCCTCAGTGCTGACCCACTGACAGTGCGGCACTCCCTCAGTCCTGACCCTCTGACTGTGCAGCATTCCCTTGGTACTGACCCTCTTTATTTCTTGGGTAATATGGAGACATAGGGTTTGCAGATTCTGAGGAAGCATGAGAGAGACACACAAACCAAGGCCTGTCTGAAACTCTCTGCAATAGATTAACAGAGGCACAGAGTCACAGAGATGAAGAGCATGGAACCAGTCCCTCCTGTCCAACTTGTCCATACCAACCAGATATTCTCATCTCATTTTATTCCATTTGCTAGCACTTGGCTGATATCCCTCTAAACCCTTCCTATTCACCTACTCATCCTGATACCTTTTAAATGTCGCAATTATACCAGCCCCCATCACTTCCTCTGGCAGCTACCTGCATGCCCTTGAATAAGTGCTCAAACATTCATACTGTCGATACAAAGTCTAATAAACACCAACGTACAAAAGGCTACCATTGTCATTTTCAACTGACCCTTAGCTTCTTCATTACGCTGATTTCAACAGAGGTAAAGAAACAGAGTTAGTGACCATCCACCGTCACCCTGTTATAAAACATATTTTCAAATGTGGCTTGTATGTGATTCCCACACCCTCTAATAGTTGCCTGGAAGGTGGGGGTGGGGTGTACTCTCCTGGTGTGTGACCCACCAGGCCTCTCTCTCTGACAAGACAGCAGCTCTCGGGTCCTCCTGGTCTATAATAACTTCCCAACTTTAAAAAGGGCACTCCAGTAAGAGAGCTCTTTACATGGTTCAGGTCAAACTCCTGGAGCTCCCTCCCTAACATCACTGTGGGACACCCAAGGACTGCAGCAGGAGAGTACACCACACCCCCACCTTCCAGGCAACTATTAGAGGGTGTGGGAATCACATACAAGCCACATTTGGAAATAAGTTTTATAACAGGGTGAGGGTGGATGGTCACTAACTCTGTTTCTTTACCTCTGTTCAAATCAGCGTAATGAAGAAGCAAAGGATGGGTTGAAAATGACAGAGGGTCAGTACTGAGGGAGCACCATACTGTCAGAGGGTCAGCACAGAGGGAGTGCCACATTGTCAGAGGGTCAGTACAGAGAGAGTGCCACACTGTCAGATGGTCAGGACAGAGAGAGTGCTACACTGTCAGCTGGTCAGTATTGAGGCACTGCTGGACTGTCAGAGGTGCAGGACCGAGCCAGAGGGTTAGTACTGAGGGAGTGCTACACTGTCAATGGGTCAGTACTGAGGGAGTACTACACTGTCAATGGGTCAGTGCTGAGGGAGTACTACACTGTCAATGGGTCAGTCCTGAGGGAGTGCTAAACTGTCAATGGGTCAGTGCTGAAGGAGAACTACATTGTCAACGGGTCAGTACTGAGGGAGTACTACACGGTCAATGGGTCAGTGCTGAGGGAGTACTACACTGTCAATGGGTCAGTGCTGAGGGAGTACTACATTGTCAATGGGTCAGTGCTCAGAGAGTACTACACTGTCAATGGGTCAGTACTGAGGGAGTGCTAAACTGTCAATGGGTCAGTGCTGAGGGAGTGCTAAACTGTCAATGGGTCAGTACTGAGGGAGTGTTACATTGTCAATGAGTCAGTACTGAGGGAGTGCTGTACTGTCAGAGGTTTTGTCCTGAGATTGGGCCACACTGTCAGAGGGTCAGTATATGGCCACTTCCACACTGTCAGAGAGTCAGTACTGATGGAGTACATCACTATTCAGAGGATCAGTGTGGAGGGAGTGCTGTATTGACAGGATCAGTATGGAGGGAGTGCAGCATTGTCAGAGGGTCAGTATGGAGGGTGTGCAGCATTGTCAGAGGGTCAGTGTGGAGGGAGTGCAGCATTGTCAGAGAGTCAGGACAGAGGGATTGCTGTGCAGTGAGAGGGTCAGTAATGATGAAATGCGCACTCTCTGAGAGTCAGTACTAATGGATGGCCATGCTGTCAGAGTGTCGCACTGTGAGAGGGTTACTACTGAGGGAGCGCTGCACAGTGAAAGGGTTAGAACTGAGGGAGCACCGCACTGTGAGGGGGTCAGTACTGAGGGATTACCGCGCTGTGAGGGGGTCAGTACTGAGGGACCACCACACTATGTGTCAGACAGTCAGTACTGAGTGATTCCTGCATTGCCAGAGGGTCAGTACTGAGAGAGTGATGCACACTCAAAAGGTCATTACTGAGGAAGCGCTACACAGTCAGTGTGTCAGTTCTGAGGGAGTGTTGTTACAGAGTGTCAGTACTGAGGGAGTGTTGCACTGCCAAAGGGTCAGTACTGAGGGAGTGTTGGATTATCAGAAGTGCAGGAATGAGGCAGTGCTGCACTATCAGAATGTCAGTACTGAGGGAGTTCTGCTCTGTCGGAGGGTCAGTAGTGAGGGAATGCCGTGTTATCGGAGGGTCAGTACCGAGGGAATGCCACACTGTAGAAATGTCAGTGCTGAGGGAATGCTATTGTGTCAGAATGTCATTTCTGAGGGTGTGCTGCAGTGTCAAAGGACCAGTGCTGAGGGATTGCAGCACTGTCAGAGGGTCAGTACTGAGGGATTGCAGCACCGTCAGGGGCCAAGGGGCTGTTGCAGTGTCAGAGGGTCAGTTCTGAGGGAGAATTGAATGATCAGAGGATGCGCCGCACTGTCTTAAAGTCAGTATGTAGGTGCGCCACACTGTGGGAAGGTCAGTATACGTGCACTGCCTCACTGTCAGAGGGTCAGTACTGAGGGAGTGCTGTAGTGTCTTAGGAACAGTACTGAGGGGAGTCTCACTGTCAGAGGGCCAATACCAAGGAAGTGCTGCACTGTCAGAGGGTCAGTACTGAGGGAGTGCTGCACCGTCAGAGGGTCAGTACTGAGGGAGTGCTGCAATGTCAGAGGGTCAGGACGGAGGGAGTGCCACACTGTCAGAGGGTCAGTACTGAGGGAGTGCTGGACTGTCAGAGGGTCAGTTCTGAGGGAGTGCTGCACTGTCAGAGGGTCAGTACTGAGGGAGTGCTGCAATGTCAGAGGGCCAGTACTGAGGGAGTGTTGCACTGTCAGAGGATACTACTGTGGGAGTGCTGCGCTATCAGTGGGTCAGTAATGTGGAATTGCTGCAATGTCAGAGGTTCAATCTGGGGGCAGTGCTGCACTGTGAGAAGGTCAGTACTGAGGGAGTGCTGCACTGTCAGAGGGTCAGTACTGAGGGAGTGCTGCACTGTCAGAGGGTCAGTACTGAGGGAGTGCTGCACTGTCAGAGGGTCAGTACTGAGGGAGTGCTGCACTGTCAGAGGGTCAGTACTGAGGGAGTGCTGCACTGTCAGAGAGTCAGTACTGAGGGAGCGCTGCACTGTCAGAGGATCATGACTGAGGGAGTGCTGCACTGTCAGCGCATCAGTCTGGGGGACACCTGCATTGTAAGAGATGCAGTACTGATTGAGTGCCATACAATCAGATGGGCTGAATGGCCTAATTTCTGCTCCCATGTTTTGTGGCCTAAGAGGAATATCTGAAATTGTTCAGTATATTTCTGCCTCTGCATCCTACATACCGTGCTCAGCAATGATTCCCACGTCCAGATTCCAGAGGCTGTGTTCAAACAGACCATCTTTAATTGGTTATTGAACCTGCAGAGGTTCCACCCGCTTTTCCCAGTGTTGGAGTTTTCGTTTCGTGTGACTGACCTGCCAGCTCAACGGGATATTTTCATGCTGCAGGACTGAGGTTTATTCCTCAGCTTCCGTGTGCTCATCTCAAATGAATCCCACTGCCCCACACTCAGCACAGTCGTGTGTTCCTTATTTCTGAGCTTCCCAGTGCTAATCCACATCCAGACTGACATCCCACACTCCTCCAAATCGTATCGCAGGCTAATTGCCTGGGAGAGAGGAATGCTAAGAGGGGAAATAGAATTCTGAATGTACCTTACAGTGACATTAAGGGTGAATTGATAATTAGAGAAACACAGTGAGAATTTGTGCATGGACCCAGAGGCTACAGTGAATAGATGCATTTTGTCAATGCTCATTGGGACAGGTTTGATATGAAATCGTGGAGATGCTCTGTGATACAATTAAATGAATGACATATATATAGAGAGAGAGATGGTTCTGAGTGGTCTGGCCTTCTTACAACCCAATAAATCTCCAAAGACGGTGGAAATGTATCTCAGTTTACCGAATGAGGTGATGGAGGAAGTAGCAGGTACACTTGCAAACATTTTCAAATCCCCTCTGGCCACAGGAAAGGTGTCGTCGGACTGACCATGTGGTACTGTTATTCAAGAAGGAGCATGGGATATACCAGGCAGCTACAGGCCAGTCAGGCTAATATCGTGGGTGGGACGTCAGTTGGAAGCAATTTTGGGAGAGAGAATTAATCAGCATTTAAAGAGACTGGAGTTCATGAAGACCAGTCAGAATGGTTGTGTTAAGGAGGGGTCAGGTCTGACCAATGGGATTGCACTTTTTAAGGAGGTGACCAGGTGTGTAAATAAGGGCAATACTTTCCTGTCGCCTGCTTGGAGGTCAGTAAGGCTTTTATCAGGATCCATACTGGAAACTGATAGTGAACATACAAACTCAAGATCCAAGGAATTTGGTGCAGAATGCTGAGTGGCAGGAAGCAGACAGTGATGGCCCCATTAGAAACCTCTGTCTGTTCATGTCTCACTGTTGGGGTCTTGCTGATGTGGTTGATAGAAAAGATTTAGATTTGAATGGTGGAGGGTTAATCATTGGGTTCATGAATGATATGAAGATTGGTTGGGTGATAAATACTGAGGAGGATAGCCTTAGATTACAGAAGGATGGAGATGGCCTTGTCAGATGGACCAATCAGTGACAACGGGTGAGGTGCCTGAAGACTGGAGGGTGGTTAATGATGGGCCATTATTGAAGTCAGGCTGCAAGGAACAGCCATTGAACTATGGAGCTGTGAGCCTGATGGCAGTGGGGGGTAAGCTGTTGGAGGGCATTCTGAGAGACAATTTACATGGATTTGGAAAAGCAAGAATTGATTAGGGATGGTCAGCATGGCTTGTGGAAATGGTTTATCCAACTTGATAGAGGTTTTGAAGGGTTGACTGAGAAGATAGATGAGAAAGTTTCACATGGGAGACTGGTTAGTAAAAGGTTAGATGACATGACATCCAGGGAGAGAGAACAGCACGGTGCCGCAGTGGTTAGCACTGCTTCCTCACAGCACCAAGGATGCAACTTTGATTCTAGCTCCCAGCCACTGTCTGTGTGGAGTTTACACATTCTCCCTGAATCTGTGGGTTTCCTCTGGGTGTTCCGGTTTCTACCCACAATCCAAATATGTGCTGGTTAGGTGGGGTGGCCATGGGAAATGCAACATTACAGGGATAGAATAGAGAGTGTGAGTGTAGGTGGGATGCTTTTCAGACAGCCGATGTGGACCTGATGGGCCGAATGGCCTGATTTTACACTGTAGGAATTCAATGATTAATCAAGAGACCCAATAATGTTCTGAGGATCAGGGCTCCAATCTTGGACTGCGGTGGATGTCGGTCCTTACAATCTGAAGGGGTTTGTGGATGAATGCAGTCTGAGAGTTGGGCTGGGCTGTGTTCTGAGGTGTTAAGGGTGTGAATATTTTGTGGAGGTACTGTCTGAGGGATATTGTGGGTAAACACAATAGAGTGGTGCTTTCTGAGGTATGAGGGAGCACTGTCTGGTGGTACAAGGTGCAGAATGTAGGAAGGTACAGATACACTTCCCTGATCATTCCCTCAGGGTCCGCAAGGCACACTGGTGTCGCAATTTGGGATGGAGGCCACGTCCATTTTAGAAGATTCAGATCTTTTTGAACAAACATTGAAAGATAACATCACCATGTGTCTTAAACATGGATTGGAGGAAAACTGTTGTCAATGTATGGTCACTAGTAGCTTGGAGACTCTCTAGAAAAGCAGGCACCCAAACAGACCAACGCTGTCGATGCAAGACGTGGTGCACAGGAAGATCCAACAAGTCATTTGCAGTTGCTGTCTGTCTCCCTACAGCAGTCATCATGCGAGATCAGGGTTTAGTCCTAGGAGAAGTAATCTCTCCATCGAACCTTCCTCCATGTTTGTACAGTAATCGTGGTTGTGTGTGTGTATCTCTGTGTGTGAGAGAGAGAGACAGAGAGCGAGTGTCTGTCTGTGTGTGAGAGAGAGAGTGCATGTGTGTGTATCTCTGTGTGTCTGTGTGTGTGAGAGAGGGATTATGTGTTTATGTATGTGTCTGTCTGAGTGTGTGTTTGTGTGCGTGTGTGTGTGAGAGAGGAATGTGTGTGTGTGTTTGAGGAAGTCAGAGTGTGTGTTTGAAAGAGAGTGTGTGTTTGTATGTATGTGTGTGAGAGGAATGTGTGTGTGTGAGAGAGAGGAATGTGTGTGTATATGTTTGAGAGTGTGTGTTTGGGAGAGTGAGAGTGTGTGTGTGTGTCTGTGTGTGTGTGTGTGTGTGTGTCTGTGTGTGTGTGTGTGTCTGTGTGTGTGTCTGTGTGTGTCTGTGTGTGTGTGTGTGTCTGTGTTTGTGTGTAAACTAGCCAGTCTTATTGTGTGCCCAGCTGCTGTTTCAGGTGAAATGGTCCTTTTGTCTCCAAAGACACAAAGGCTGCAAGAGTGAATTAACTGGGGGAAAGAGAGTGCTGTTCATTCCAGTGGGGATTCATCCAGTAAACCTTCCCCACACACTAACATCCCTCTGGTAATGCAATGAATAGTCCTGCACACAGTGCTCCAGGTACAAACCAATGTAATGTCACCGTAGTCTTACCAGAGCATGGGACAGCTCCTCATTACAGAGCGGGGTCTGGTGGGGATTTAATCAGAGGGTCACCATGGCCCAGCTGAGGGGAGAGGTTCGGAAGGAGAGTCCTTCAGGGTAACTTTAGCTAGTGTGGTAAGCTAACTGACCAGCCAACTGAGCTAACCGACCTCACTCAGGGGCATGCCCTGTATAACCCTATCATTGCCAGCCTGCACCTCAATAAGAGCCAGGAGCAAGGCCATTCGGCCCCCCACCCTAACCCAGAAGGGAGATCACGGAAGCTGATGAAGGAACCAAGCCCCTCCCATGTGGCCTTCTGAAATGGAGCTGGAGGACAGGGCAGACCTGGCCTGCTGTTTACTTCCCTGAGACTGGCCTGCTCCACCTTACAGTGAGAGACTGAGGGGAATCTCGAGGAGATTTCACTTCTCACTGAGAGATTGCAACTCCAATCCAAATCAGGCTGGTTCCCTCCGAGACTCACGGAAGAGTGCAACACTCTACAGATCAGGGCCTTGTGGAGTTATCACCTCCAGTGTGGGGGCCAAGAGCTGGGAGGTAGTGTTAAGGACATAAGACCATCTGTAATAGGAACAGGAGGATACCATTCAGACCCTCGAGCCTGCTCTACTATTCAATAGGATCGTGGAGGATTTAGCATTTGATTTGGGAGCTGAAACCCAGACAGTACAGAGACAGAGAATCAAATTATTCTGCTATAAAGAATCATCAGACAGGAGCTGGAACCAGAGAGAGTGAACACACCCACACAGACACACACACACAAACACACACAGACACACAGACACACACACACACACACAAACACACATTGTGGGATTCAGGCTGTCTGTGGGAATTTTACCACAAGGGGCGAGCTCTTCACTGAGGAGAGACAAAGGTGCAAAATCCTAGAGAGGGGGCAGCTGCACAGTCCGATCCCACCGATCTCACTGCTTCCCACTCCCATGAGAGCTCTTATGTATATTTCTGTGTTCCCAGCTGTATCTCCCACATTTTTCCTTCAATCCCTATCTCACACCATCCTCCATATCTCTGCCCTGTTGCCATTTCCCTGCAGATTCCCTCCCTCCAACACTCTGCCCCTTTCACACCCCATCGTGTTTTTCAGGAATGTTTCATCATTCAATCTTCCCCAAAACCAACACCTTGCTCATCTCTCTCTGCATCTTTCTCTCAGCTCTGGGGGATCTTGCCTTTCTTGTCTGTAAATCATTCTCATTGTATCACAGCAGCCCCCCCCCCCCCCCCCCACCCCCACCCCTCAACTCTCTCAGCTCTATGCTGCTGCTGCAACTTCCCCCTCTCTCTCTCTGTCCTATATCTCTCCCTGGGATTTCTCTCTTGCTGTCTATTTGAACTTCACTCCCTGTCTTTGCCTCCCCTTTTCCCCCTTGTATCTGTCTGACATTGTATTTCTCTTCCTAGGGTTTTACTATCTCTCTCTCCTTTTCTCTCTCTGCCTCTCTCCTGCTCTTTTTCAGTTCTTCTCACTTTCTCTCCCACCCTCTGCCTGCCTGTCTTTCTCATGTTCTCTCCCTCCCTCTCACTGTCTGTCTACCCATCTCTCTTTCTCTCTTGTCGTTTCTCTCCCTCTGTCTCCCTAGACCCCTGTCCCAGTGATTGGGAAAGGGACATTGGGAAGAGTTTGTCTCTGTCTCGCTGGATGCTGTACAGTTAATGCAGGGGATCAACCTTTTCCTGGTCTCTCCCGAATGTTACCTCGACTGTGGGGAGGGGGTTAGTGTAAGGGACATAAAAGGACTTTTCTCATTGAGTCTGAAATGAAGAAAAAGAGAAGGGGAGGGTGACAAAAAGAGAAAGAGAGAGATGGAGAGAGTGGGGATGGAGAAATTGAGGAGAGAGAGAGATGGGGAGTGAGAAACAGGGAGAGGAAGAAGGACACATATGGAGGGAGAAGGACAGTGTGTGTGGCTGGGGAATGGTTGCAGAGTGGGGTCTTTCTGTGCATGACAGCAGTCAGTTAGAAGGTGTGTTAGTCTCTGTACTATGTCCTCCAGCCCAGGAACTGTGGGTCTACATGGGAAGGGGGAGATTGGGAGACAAGGGGGGAGTGGGACACCCAGAGATGGGGGACTGTTTGATGGGGTTTTGGGGTTGGTGGAGAAAGGAGGGGCTGCTGTGAGAGAGAGAGAGAGATTGAGGGAGGGACAGCATGAGATGCAAAGTCTGAGACAGGATGGAGAAGAGGTGTTCAAAGTTTGTGAGAAGATTTGTAGCTCGGGTGCTCGTTGTTGTGGTTCTGTTCGCCGAGCTGGGAATTTGTGTTACAGACGTTTCGTCCCCTGTCACATCGACCTGGACCCAATATACCGGCTACTGCAGCGGACAGCTGGAACTGACAACCGGAAGCAGCAGAGACAGGCCACTATACATGTCAGAGGAAACATCACAGAAACGCTTCACAGGAGACTCCCAAACACTGAGGATGTCACCGAGACAGGGGACGAAACGTCAGCAACACAAATTCCCAGCTCAGCGAACAGAACCATAACACGGAGAAGAGGTCTCCACAGAAAGGATAGTCAGTGAGGCCATTCAGGGGACGATCCTGAACAGGACCAGGATCATTTAATGGGGGAGGGGGGGAATGGCATAAAGGACTCCATCTGTGATACAAGCCTTCTATAATTCTGGGACTGGGATCTTCCTGTGCATTAAAACAGCCACAGGCCAGTCAGTCAACCCAGACTCATTTACCTGTGTGAGAAAGTGAGGACTGCAGATGCTGGAGAGTCAGAGTTACAAAGTGTGGAGCTGGGGAAGCACAGCGGGTCAGCCAGGAGTGTCGATGGTTCAGGCCTGACCTGCTGGGCTTTTCCAGCTCCACACTTTTCCACTCAACACCCTCTGCCCCAGGGAGGGGGGCTCACAGCAATGTTGGGGGGGGGCAGCAAAATATTTGAGGGGTCTAGTATGGTGAGGCACTTATTTAGGAGGGAAGATATTTGGGTAAGGGGAAAAATTTGGGAGGATAGTGAAAATGAAGGGCATAGTATTTTTGAGAGGGTACAAAATTCGGTGAGATCTTTCAGGTCTGAAATAACGAAAAACAGGAAGGGAGGGTGAGAAAAAGAGAGAGAGATGGAGAGAGTGGGGATGGAGAAGGGGGATGAGAGAAAGATGGGCAGAGAGAGACAGGTAGAGGGACAAAGTGAGAGAAAGAGTGTCTGTGTGAGAGAGAGAGACAGACAGAAGGACAGAGAGAGAGGGGACAGAGAGAGGGAGAGAAGGGGAAGTCAGACTAAGACTGAGGAGTTAGAACATGGACAGACTGAAGGGGTGACACTTGTTATTCCAGTTGGTTCCAACTCTCTCTCTCAATGGATTTTCACATTCCCTCTCTCCCATTCCCCTGGGTTTTGCTTCAACCTCTCTCTCTCTCTCTCTCTCTCTCTCTCTCTGGTTCTGCTTCTGGGTCTGCAAAACTGTTTTCTCTCGCCCTATCTCTCTCTGGATGGTCAGATGGTCTCTGTCTCTTGCCCTGCTGGTCTTCTCAGAAGGACTTCAGAGATTCAGGCAATCAGTCTGCAGATAAACCCTGTTTTTGTTCATTTCTGGATGGTTTTCAGGAACTTTCTATCGTTGTGGCCAGTTAGGAGAATCCGTTAATAGTTTGAAGCATTGCCAACCATTTGGATGGCTTGTTGCTGTTAGTTTCTTTGTGTAGCAGGAGCCGGTGCCTTCCTGTCTGGGCCCTCATTTGTTTGGTGGATACGTCTGTCCAGAATAACTGCTGCCTTTTACATTATGCTGTGTTTGCGCTGTGCCTGGTGTGCGGGTTTTGTGATTTGGGAGAATTCCTTGGCCAATAAACCTTGGCTGTCTATCTGTGTTTTAGCCAGGAGTTTGTGACATCTCCCCCCAACTCATCCACTTGATTGGAAGAAATAGAAGCTTATGCAATAAATTACAAACCTAATTTTAAAAGCTGGTTATGCTTGTTGTCAGAATAGCCAGATGTCTGTGCAAAAGCCATTGTGTACGTTTTCCAAACCGATGGTTTTATAGCTTCACTTGGAGGTCCCCACTGATGATGCTACCCAGCCAGGTAACGAAACGTCTGGATATCAAACCTATCACCGAGCAAACCTACACCCTAAGTCTTAGAGCTGATAAGTGATATCATAAAGTCATGACAGAACAGAATCAGACCGTTCGGCCCATTGAGTCCACAATGACCCTCTGAATATCCAACTCAGTCCCACTCCCCCATTGATATCCCTAAACCCTGCATTTCCTATGGCTATTCCAGCTAGCCCGAATATCCCTTGACACAATGGGCAATTTAATATGGGCCATCTGTTGTAATGGCAACTATGGGCAGGAAATCAATACTGGCCCAGCCAGGAACACTCGAACACTGCAAATGAATGAAGCTAAGGTGATCACCCGGGGAGTTCCATCTACCTTCCAGCCCTTGGGGGTGTGTCCAGGCATTATTCACCATGATCGGACCCATCTGTCACAGCCTGCAATCCTAACCACCGGTATCCCGAGATATATCAAGGTGAGTGCTGTTAGGGATACAGCCGATGTGAGAGGAGCCGAATTCTTGGATAACAGGCTATGGGAATGCCATGGTATGACCTGGTCCTTCCCATTTAGGTAAGTATGGTCCCTGGCAATGTTCCCTCTATATCCAGAGGAAGTGGGAGGTAATCATGGCAGCCCATCCAAATACATTTTTTTATACAACTCCGATAATTTGGACTTCATCCTACCTTTGGTCACTTGGGTTAAGTGGAATCCCTCATACCAAGCCCAGGTGTCCCACCGAGAGTGTCCTTAACCCAGTCCTTGGTGAGCTGCTGTCACTGACAGTGAGAGACGTTGGTGTGGGTGTTCTCCTGGAACAAATATTAATGCTGTTTGTCACTAACCCGGGATGGGACTTTCTCTTGGCTGGCCTGCCTGAGCTCCTCCCTCAGCTGTTCCACCATCCCGTTACTGCACAGGGTGTGGTTTTACTGCTCACCATAATCTCTGATTGGGACGTGGATGATCTGGTTAATCGTGTTGGTGTGACCCTCCAGTTTGGTCACGAAGTGATGGTTAGCCTGATTCTCCACGAGTTGTCCCATGGTCTCCTCTGGGTTTTCTGTGTTCAGTCTTTCTCAGGCTCATTAGAGAGTTGTTGGGTCAGGATCCTGAGTTTATTCTCCAAATTAGCCAAGTCAGCATACTGACCGGGAACTCTCCTGCCCTGGGAGTGGACTCGTATACTGTGGCTAAATCATTAAGGAGTTCCCTTCTCTTTCATCTGCTAATTGCTGTTCTGGGTTCTGTGTTTTCCCTCAAATTTCCCTGTCCTTTGTCCCATTATCCTGTGGGTCAGTTGGGAACATGATTATTTGAATGGGGAAGGACACCACTCCGATTGGTTGATGTTGCAGCTGTACAGGACTTTGGTTGATGTTGCAGCTGTACAGGACTTTGGTTAGGCCACAGTTGGAGTACTGTGTGCAGTTCTGGTCGCTTCACTTTAGGAAAGATGTGGCAGCTTTGGAGAGGGTGCAGAGGAGATTTACCAGGATGTTGCCTGGAATGGAGAATAGGTCGTATGAGAATAGGTTGAGAGTTCTCGGCCTTTTCTCGTTGGAACGGCGAAGGATGAGGGGTGACTTGATAGAGGTTTATAAGATGATCAGAGGAATAGATAAAGTAGACAGTCAGAAACTTTTTTCTCCGGGTACAACAGAGTGTTACAAGGGGGCATAAATTTAAGGTGAAGGGTGGAAGGTATAGGGGAGATGTCAGGGGTGGGTTCTTTACCCAGAGAGTGGTGGGGGCATGGAATGCGCTGCCCGTGGGAGTGGTAGAGTCAGAATCATTGGCGACCTTTAAGCGGCATTTGGATAGGTACATGGATGGGTGCTTAATCTAGGATAGAAGTTCGACACAACATCGTGGGCCGAAGGGCCTGTTCTGTGCTGTATTGTTCTATGTTCTATGTTCTATGATTACTGTATCCCTGATACATTCATTATGATTAGTGTCAGTTTGTGATAAATGTTCATGAACAAGGAATTCCCTGTGAGTTTAATGACTAGTCCATTGTGAGAGCCTGGTATGTGTGGGACAAGCTGGGGGAGGAGCCTTCCCTCCTGGTCACAGCCCGTTTTTAATTTTGTTTCTGAGGAATTCTCCCTGGTGGGCTTCCTGGGATATCACTGTCCGAAAATGACCCCATGTCCAGGCAGGGTGCTTGGTATCCTACTACTACCATGCACCCATTCTCGGGGAAACCCTACCAATCGCTTCTGATCCCTGAGCTCCTGTAACACAATGTGGAAATCCCTAAAGTCTATTTCGTATTCAGTGTTTAATTAGCAGAGAGCCCAAGCCTCATTACGGGCGCGATATTGGGTCGAATCCCAGGTGTCCCTCCTCCTTTCTGAGACATGGGAGACAAAGGGTTGGGCCCAGTTTCACATCGCTAAGAGAGGTGCAGGTCATATCCCCAAAAATCCAGTCAAATTGGACCCAGAGTCTCCGGGTGAAGTTGACAGGGGGAGGGGAGGGGCATTCCCCTGGTTGTTGTTCTGCAGTTATGTAGCGCCTCTGCAGGATATGCCTTATCCTCCCCTCGAGCAGTGAGGATCGCTGCCTTCATCTCATCGTGGATGCCCCTCCCTAGCTGTTGTCCCTCAGGGAGGGCTGAATGGCCTGCTGGGCTAAGGCACATGGCGATTCATTTGGTTTGCTCCTCAGCGTCCACTCTGTGTATGACAGACTGTCAGTCAGGATCTGTGCCAGAGACGGGATCTTTTTGGTGCTGCCCACCAGCTGGGTGCCTGGAATGGCTGTTGTGTACAGAGTGAGACCATAAGCTGCTTTACACTGGGTAACCACAGGATTCATGGAATCTGAGTTCGGCTGTGGCTCATGGCTGTGGGGCAAAAGGTGCAGTTACCAGGGAGACAGGCAGTGGGAGTCCCCATCTGTGAGCGGGTGTGGATGTGTCAGTGTGGGGCCTGTCATTATCTCTCTGGGGAGGTAGAACCCCAAAGGCACACACTATCCCATTCTGGGAGTAGTCCTGGTTCCCTAGGGATTGTATTTGCTCCTCTCACCCCCTACTAGGGCCTGATGTGTGTTGCTCCATGTTGTAGGGGTACAGGACCCATGCAGCTGCTTGGAGCTCATACACTGTCCTTCCAGATTGTCAATGTAACCTGAGGCTGCCTCCCCATCCCCAGAGACCCTCCTTTCACTGGATTGGGCTCTTCCCAATTGGAACTGGAGTCGTCCCATGTTCCTGCAACCTTCTGTCCTGCTCATTGTGTCAGAGACCTAGCTCTGTCACAGCCTGTAGGTTTCCCTTGGGTGACCGGATCCCAGCTGCCTTACCCCAGCCGGGGGTCCACCAGGCTATCGTCAGTGGAGTGAGCTTTCCAGCTTCTTTCCCCGGTTCTCTGTGGGCATCTCACTACAGCTCCTGTACCAGGAATCCTTCACTGCAAGGCCAGGCTGGCTTCCTGTGAAATTCTGGAGGACTGTTTCACATTTGTACCGGCTCGTGTTCGTGTTGCTTTGGCCGCTTCTGGATGATGGGACACTTAGGTATGTTCATAGAGTCATAGAGTTCGACAGCATGGAGACAGGCTCTTTGGTCCAAACTGGTCCATCCACACTAACCCCGTTTCCCTGCACTTGGCCCATATCCTTCCAATACGTTCCTCTCCATGTATTTGTCCAAGTGCCTTTTAAATGTTATTAAATGTATCTTCCTCGACCACTTGCACTGGTAGTTCATTCCGTATGTGTACAAACCTCTGGGTAAAAGCATTGTCCCTCAGATTCCCTTTTAATCTTCCCCTTTCACCTTAAACTGATGCCCTTTCATCCTTGATTCCCCAAGCCTTGGATAAAGACTGAGTGTATTCACCCTATCCATGCCTCCCATGATCTTATATACCTCTATAAGGACACCCCCTCAGTCTCCTGCACATGAAAGACAATGTCCTTGCTTGTCCAACCTCTGTCTATAACCGTCTAGTTGAGTTCTGTCAATATCCTTGTAAGTTTCTTCTGCACTCTTTCCAGTTTAATAACATCCTTCCGATAGCAAGGTGGGTAAAACTGAACACAATATTCCAAGTGCGGCCTCACCAACATCCTGCACAACTCCAACAGACCTTCCCAACTTCGATATTCCATGCCCTGACTGGTGAAGGGCTCATTGTGCCAAAAGTCTTCTTCACTGCCCTGTCTCCCTGAGTTCAGAGAGCCGTACTCCTGGAATCCAAGGTCCCTCTGTCCCACTACACTCCATCAGGCCCTACCATTCCCCATGAAACCCCAGTCTTGATGTGACTTTCCAAAATGCAACATCTCGCCCTTGTCTATATTAAGCTCCATTTGCCATTTCTCAGCCCAATTCCCCAGCTGATCAAGGCCCTATTGCAATTGCTGAGAACCTTCCTCACTTATTTTAGTGTAATCTGAAAACTTTCTAATCATGCCTTAAACATCCTCATCCAAATCATTGATATAGATAACAAACAGCAATGGGCCTAGCACTGACCAGCTCAGTGGCACAATGGATCAGTGGTTAGCACTGCTGCCTCACAGCACTGTCGATCTGGGTTCAATTCCAACCTCACTGGATGGTCTGTGTGGGTTAGATCCTGTTAGGGTTAGATTTCCTACAGTATGGAAACAGGCCATTTGGCCCAACAAGTCACACCGACCTGCTGAAGAGTAACCCACCCAGATCCATTCTCCCAACCCAACATTTACCCTTAACGAATGCACCTAGCACTATGGGCAATTTAGCCTGGCCAATTCATCTGACCTGCACATTTTTGGAATGGGGAGGAAACCAGAGCACCCAAAGGAAACCCATGCAGACACAGGGAGAATGTGCAAACTCCACACAGTCACCCGATGCTGGGGTCGAACCCGGGTCCCGGGCGCTGTGAGGCAGCAGTGCCAACCGCTGAGCCACCATGCCACACCAACTGAGTTTGTACGTTCTCCCCATGTCTGCGTGGATTTCCTCTGGGTGCACCGGTTTCCTCCCACAATCCAAAGATCTGCAGGTCACGTAAATTGGCAATGCTCAATTGCCGAGAATGTTCATGGATGTGTAAGTAAGTTGCGTTAGTCAGGGGTAAATGCAGAGTAATAAAGTAGGGGAATGGGTTTGAGTGAAATGATCCTCAGAGGACCAGTGGAATTGTTGGGCCGAAGGGCCTGTTTCCACAGAGGAGGGATTCTATGATTTTATGACCACTGAGGCACACCACTAGTCACAGGCCTCCAGTCTGACTGTTACCCTCTGCTTCCTACCATCAAGCCAATTGTGTACCCAGCTTGCCAACGCCCCCTGGATTCCATGCGATCTAACCTTCCAAAGCAACTTATCATGTGGAACCTTATCAAAGGCCTTCCTGAAATCTGTAGAGTCTACATGTACTGGCCTGCCCTCGTCAAACTTCCTGATCACTTCAATAAAGAACGCTGACAAATTTGTGAGGCACAAAGCTTTGCTAACTACTCCCAATCAAATGTTGTATTTCCAAATGCATGTCTATCTAATCTCTCAGCATCTTCTCAAGTAACTTACTTACCACGGATGTTAGGTTTACTGATCTATAGTTCCCAGGTTTATCTTTGCAACCATTCTTGAATAAGGGCGCAACATATACTGTCCTCCAGTCTTCCGGGACCTCACCCGTGGCTATCGGTGAGGCAAAAAGACCAGCAGGGACCCCACAAGTACTTCCCTCGCCTGTTGAGGTGCTGTTGGATATGTTTGGTCAGGTCCAGGAGATTTATCCACCTTCATACATTTAATGCATTCAACACATCCTCTCCTGTGATAGGAACTGTCCCCCCCAAGAGATCATCACTAACTTCCCCAAGTTCCCAAGCCTTCATGTCCTTCTCCAAGATCAACACAGAGGAGAAATAACTCCTGTGATTCTGCACACACATGTCCACTTTGGTCCTTGAAGCTTCCTATTTTCTCTCGAGGTATTCTTTTTTCCTTGGGAGGGGGAGATTGCAGTGTTGGGTAGGGATCAGTCAGGGAGGGGGAGATTACAGTGTTGTGTAGGGATCAGTCAGGGAGGGGGTGAGTGCAGTGTTGGGTAGGGATCAGTCAGGGAGGGGGAGATTACAGTGTTGTGTAGGGATCAGTCAGGGAGGGGGAGATTACAGTGTTGGGTAGGGATCAGTCAGGGAGGGGGAGATTACAGTGTTGGGTAGGGATCAGTCAGGGAGGGGGAGATTACAGTGTTGGGGAGGGATCAGTCAGGGAGGGGGAGATTACAGTGTTGGGTAGGGATCAGTCAGGGAGGGGGTGATTACAGTGTTGGGGAGGGATCAGTCAGGGAGGGGGTGATTACAGTGTTGTGTAGGGATCAGTCAGGGAGGGGGAGATTACAGTGTTGTGTAGGCATCATTCGGGGGAGGGGTGACTGCAGTGTTGGGTAGGGATCAGTAAGGGAGGGGGAGATTGCAGTGTTGGGTCTGGATCAATCAAGAAGGGGTGAGTGCAGTCTTGTGTACGGATCAGTCTGGGAGGGGGAGATTGCAGTGTTGGGGAGGGATCAGTCAGGGAGGGGGATATTGCAGTGTTGGGTAGGGATCAGTCAGGGAGGGGGATATTGCAGTGTTGGGGAGGGATCAGTCAGGGAGGGGGTGATTGCAGTGTTGGGGAGGGATCAGTCAGGGAGGGGGAGATTGCAGTGTTGGGTAGGGATCAGTCAGGGAGGGGTAGGTTGCAGTGTTGGGTAGGGATCAATGAGGGAGGGGGAGATTGCAGTGTTGGGGAGGGATCAATCAGGGAGGGGGAGATTGCAGTGTTGGGGAGGGATCAATCAGGGAGGGGGAGATTGCAGGGTTGGGTTGGGATCAGTCAGGGAGGGGGAGATTGCAGTGTTGGGTAGGGATCAGTCAGGGAGGGGGATATTGCAGTGTTGAGTAGGGATCAGTCGGGGGGAGGTGTGACTGCAGTTTCGGTGAATCTGTTTTTTTGGTGACTGTACAGATGGATGTACAGTCTGTATCTGAAACTGTAACCAACGGATCCACATTGTTGCAAAGCCAATAGAGTGTATGTTGGCTGCAAGATAGAAAGTGCTTTTTGAATTTAACACAGCAACACCTGCCATCTGAGAGAGGAGCTGTTCTAAAATAGATAAATGTTCCAATTACTTGAGGTTTGGCTGCTGTTTTGACCACAATTCCAAATTAGTTTCAGTCATGCCCAGGATACCAGAAACCAATGGCATTTGGTTTGATTGTTTTGACACCTTGAAACTGATTATACGAGTTTATTGAGTCGTGGGTGTTATATAAACCCGGTATTTTGAAAGTATGAGGGAGAGCAACTGCCATCGAATAGCGAGCAAATCCTGCTGAGTCCGAGAGCGAAATGGCCATCTCGCATCTTCCTCTCAAAGAAATTCGAAAACGATTTTAACCAAAGTACCTTTTCATGTAAAAACTTCTCACATTATAAAAAAGAAACAAGGCGGCCCAGCGAGATCAGCAGGCAGACGATTGAATTCAGAGGAACATGTTTGGTCTTGAGATTAAGTTAAAGCAATGCTTAATAAGTGTCGAGTTTAATAATTGGAACAGTGTACTTTTGTGGAGTAGGAGTCAGATACTAAGTAGGTAAAAGAAGGGGACTTGGATTTGTGAACAGTTGTTGTTTAGTGTTCACTATTAGAGCTAAGAAAATAATTAAAATTTTCTTAATGTATTGGAATTTTAGAGTTCTCTGTCCCTATTACTTTAACAGATTACAGAGTGAACGAAGACTCTCTGGGTTTTTGGTTTAATTAACAGAGAGGTTCGACCTCTGCATCGTAATCAATGGCAGGACATTTCTGATGAGACTGCAATGGATAAGCAGCCCAAAGAAACTGGAAGCTTGATGCTGAAAAATAGAGGCCAGCCGTTTCTTTGGTGAGTGGGTTCTGATAATATCATGTAACCACCTGCCACGATTTCTCACTTCAGAACAGCTCATAGATCGCTATTTGGGACATTAGTATAGGGTTGGTATACATGGAATATTTACAGATTAACTCGTCTGTTTAACTGTATCAGAACCCGCTGAAGAATTTGATTTTTGATGGACACTTCGCGGGTTCCAAGCTGATAGGACTTACCCAGTAGGAAATTCCACTTTCCTGGACAATTCCTTTGGATTATGCTAAGATGGGGAATCTGCCGGTTCCCAGCTCAACCCTGCCTCTACACTGGGATAAGGACTCTCTGTAGGATGTGATGGAATATGCTCCAATTGCCTGAATGAGTGCAGCTCCAATAAACACTCAAGAAACTTGACACCATCCAGGACAAAGCAACCTGCTTGATTGGGACCCCACCCACAAATATCCACTCCCTCCACCAAAGATGCTCAGTAGCAGCAGTGTGTCCCACCTACAAATGCAGTGCAGAAATTCACCAAAGATCCTCAGACAGCACCTTACAAACCCACAGCCACTTCCATTCAGGATAATGGCAACAAATACATGGGAACACCACCTAGTGTAAATTGCCTTCCAGGCTTCTCACCATCTTGAAGAGGAAATATATCACTGTGTCAAATTCCTGGAATTCCTTCCCTAACAACGTTATGGGTTGACCTACATGGATAATAGCGGTTCAAGAAGGCAGTTCACCACCAACTTCTCAAGGGGCAACTAGGGATGGGTAATAAATGTTGGGCCTGGGCAGTGATGCCAACATCCCATGAATGAATTTGAAAAATTGTTTCATGTCTGGAACAACAGGACCCTCCTGTGGCTTCACTAAGGAGTTTTATTTATTCATTATGCAAGGAATTTGTGTAAGTCGTTCCTTTGCTGTGTTAGTGATCTTCACTCTGAACTGAGAAAATGTTGCTGCATAAATAAACTTGTTTGTGCACCAACTTAGGGTCTGCAGCATATAACCAAGTTTTGTGAAGTTATGCAGGAAAAGCGAGTAATCTTCAGGATGGACTCCTTGAATAACACAATGTAAGAAACTTAAAGCATAGATGAACAACAGGAGGGTGAAGCTCCAAGAGATGGTGAGGAGCAAAATCACAGACTTCCTCCTGCTCTCCATCTCTGGGTCTCTGAGCTGTAGATATTGCACAGAATGTAGTTTTGTTGCCCACCGTCATTATTGCTGGGACACCCTGTGCAGTATCTGCAGTAACAGGATGAGGGAGGAGTTCAGACAGGCCAGCCAAGGGAAAGCCCCACAGCAAATTTGTGACAAACAGTGTAAACATCTGTTCCAGGAGAACACCCACCCCAATATCTCTCACTGTCAGTTTAAATTACATTCCCTATAATATGGAAATAGGCTCTTCAGCCCAACAAGTCCACACTGGCCCTCTGAAAAGGAACCCACTCAGACCCATTCCCCCACCCTATATTTACCCCTGACAAAGCACCTATCACTGTGGGCAATTTAGCATGACCAATTCACCGAACCTGCACATCTTTGGCCTGTGGGTGTAAACCCACGCAGACACGGGGAGAATGTGCAAACTCCACACAGACAGTCGCCCAAGACTGGAAATGAAGCCATGTCCCTGGTGCTGTGAGGCAGCAATGCTGACCACTGAGCCACCATCCACCCCAATTACAGCAGCTCACCAAGGTCTGGTTTAATGGCAACTGCAAGGGCACTCTCAGTGATAGGGGCTCCAATTATCCCAAGTGACGGAGTTAGGATGATGTCCAAATTAACGGAATTATATTAAAAAATGTATTTAGATGGCTTATCATATCTTCCTCCCACATAATGTGGAGATAGAGGGGACATTGACAGGGACCACTCTTAAGTAAATGTAAAGGAACAGGCCATATGATCACATGCCCATAGCCTGTCATCCATGAATTCGGCTCCTCTCACATCAAGCTGTGTTCCTAACTGCACTCCCCATGATATATCTCGGGATACCGGTGGTTATGATTGTAGTTTGGAAAAGGCACCTATCCCCACACGTGGGTATGATCCTGATGAATACAGACAAGGGCCTATAAGGTAGATGGGACCTCCAGGGTTATCACTTTATTCTTATCCATTGATGGGATGTGGGCATCACTGGCTGGGCCAGTGTTTATTACTTGTCCCTAGTTGCCCCTTTGGGAAGGATGGAGAATGACAATAAGAGTGACATCAGTGATACCTCCATTGTTGGAAGCCTAACTTGTTCACTCAGTCCCCTTCCTCCAGGAAAGCCCTTCATGTGCCTCTGGAACCTGGGCCATTAGTGATGTGGAATAAATGCTGACCTCGGCAGCAATGCACACATTCAGTGTGTATGAAGAATCATATTTCAATCAGTGAGTGAAACGCTCTTTTTTAAAGAGGGCAGCTCCTACTCTAGAGAACAGAAGAACAGCTCTGAGATATATTTTCATACATGGAATAAACTGGCTCGATGCAGCATTGGTTGAAATTATTTGTGATCTTGTGACGGGGCTCACGGTATTTGTGTGGGCAGCATTATTGCTGAGAGATCCCAGGTTCTGTTTTTTGTTATTTCATTATGATATACTAAACAGCAACGCTCCTTCATAATTGGGATTAAACTTGTTATTGTAATGAGTTTGTTCATTGTCAGAGTTTTGACACAAAGCTGAGCAATGCTGTCGTGTCAGTCTCCCAAAGGAGCTTTCAGACAGTATAAGGCAGCATCTCTGGGAATGCATCAGCCCAGAGTTTCAAACAAGGAGCTTGTCAGCTGCCTGAAGGGACAGATCACCTCACATGGAAACATGCATTGACCAACTCAGCAGGTGGAGAAGGTGTTCGACACCATCCTTGTTCTTTTTGGTGTTCCTGGTGTGGCATAAAGACATTTGGACTTGGTTTAATCTGCTGCTGATCTGCTCTCTGGTTTTACCTTTTGAACAACAACGTCACCATCTCATTGACTGGTCAGCCATATCCAGACGCAAGAACAGTGATAACAATCCAGTGAGCAGCGTTCATGGTACAATTTTCCATTGACAGAGACTCCCAAAGTCACTGCTGCTGAAGAATGTCCTGACTTAAGTATTCTGTCATCTGTTCTGGTTTCGTATATTCTGAAGGTATGAAGAGAAATCATGCAACTTAGTACTGAAGAAGGGTCTCCGGACTTGAAACATTTACTCTACTTTCTCTCTCACAGATGCTTGCCAGACCTGCTGAACAATTTCTGTTTTTTGATATACAAACGAAGCCTGTGTTCACAAGGATCTTGAAGGATAAGGGCTGATCTGAGTGAAGTCCTCCAAGACATTAACAGAAAAAGATAAATGATTTCCATTGGCTGGCAATTCTCTAACAAGGGGGCACAGTCTGAGAATGAGAGCCAGAGCGTTCAGGAGGAATGTTCGGATGCACATCTACAGACAAAGGATGAGAGAGGTTTGGAACTCTCTTCCACAAACGACAGTGGATACTGGAACTGTTAGTCAGTTTAAATGAGGAAGTTTTTTTTAACAAAGGAACTGAAGGATACACGTGTTTTGATTTGTGAAGCTACATCCATCTACCATGTCCCCCAGAAATGTTCTCGTTCTCACAGTCTCTGGTTAAAGAATTCAAGTCTTGACAGATTGCCCTCCTGGTCTCTGTATGTTGAGGTGTTTGTCATGTACAGATGTGTAGATTTAGAGTGTAAATATCACCACAGTGCAAACACACCCTTGTTGTCACTAAGGGAGCCCTAAATGCTCTGTTACACTGCACTTAGTCATAGAGATGTACAGCATGGATACAAACCCTTCAGTCCACCACATTCATGCCAACCAGATATCCTAACCTAATCTCGTCTCTATTGCCAGCACCTGGCCTGTATCCCTCTAAACTTTACTATTCATATAACCGTCCAGATGCCTTTTAAATGCTGTAATTGTACCAATCTCCACTACTTCCTCTGGTAGCTCATTCCATACACACACCATCCTCTATGTGAAAAAGTTGTCTCCTTAGGTCCATTTTATATCTTTCCCTCTCACTCTAAGCCTATGCCCTCCAATTTGGGACTCTCTCACCCCAGGGAAAAGACTTCGTCCGATCCATGCACCTCGTGATTTTATGAAACTTGAGAAGCCTCTGATGCTCCAGGGAAAACAGCCCCAGCCTATTTCAGCCTCTCGCTATAGCTCAAATCCTCCATCCTGGCAATATCTTTGGAAATATTTTCTGAACGCTTTCAAGATTCACAACATTCTTCGATTGGAAGGAGACCAGAATGCACGTGGCCTAACCAATGTCCTGTACAGTCACAACATGACCTCCTAATTCTGATACTCAATCATCTGACCAATGAAGGAAAGCATGCCAAATGTCTTCTTCATTATCCTATCTGCCTGCAACTCTACTTACAAAGAACTACGAACCTGCACTCCAAGGTCTCTTTGTTCGGCAACACACCCTTACCTTTAAGTGGAAATGACGTGCTCTGATTTGCTTTTCCAAAATGCAGTACCTCGTATTTATCTAAACTAAACTCCAACAGCCACTGCTCGGCCCATTGGCCCATTTGATCAAGATCCCATTATACTCTGAGGAAACTTTCTTCACTGTCCACTGCACCTCCAATTTTGTTGCCCCCTGCAAACTTACTAACTATACCTCCTACGTTTGCATCCAAATCATGTATATAAATGATGAAAAGCAGTGGACTCAACACCGATCCTTGGAGCACACCACTGGGCATAGGCCTCCAGTCTGAAAAGCAACCTTACACCACCACCTCTTGCCTTCGAGACAATTCAAATGGCTCATTCTCCCTGTATTCCATATGATGTAACCTTGCTAACCAGTATTCCATGGGGAACCTTGTCAAGCACCTTACGGATCCCGTACGGAGTCCACACGGATCCCGTTCACCGCTCTGCCCTCATCAATCCTCTTTGTTACTTCTTCAAAAAAATCAGTCAAGTTCGTGTGACATGATTTCCCACACAAAAAACCATTGCTACTTTAAAATTAATCAAATTTTATTCACGGATGAATGGGCACCACACAACAATCAACAGACAGGAGGGTTCCCTCCCAGTTGGGGAACGCTTCAGTGGTCCAGGACATTCAGCCTCGGACCTTCGGGTGACCATCCTCCAAGGTGAACTTCGGGACAGGCAGCAGAGGAATGTGGCCGAGCAGAGTCTGATAGCTAAGTTCGGTACCCATAGGGAGGGCCTCAACCGGGACCTTGGGTTCATGTCACATTACAGGTGATCACCATTACAGTACACACACACACACACACACAGACACACACACACACACACACACACACACACACAGATATTCCTACACACACACCCTCACATGCACACGGACACACGTACACACAGACGCGCACACAGACACCCACACACACCCTAATAGACACACATACTCCCAAACCTGCACACCCTCACAGACTTAAGACACTCTGCACTCACTACACACACACAACACACTTTCTCACACTCACAACCCCCACCCCAGACAGACACACGCACAAAGACCCACATGCACACATATACTACATGTAGTTTGCTCAAAAGCTACATACATTCATGTAGAACTCTGAGCTCAAAACTGCATGAATTTATGTAAAACTCTGTTATCTCACTTTTTAGATTAGAATCAATCTAAACATCAGGTCATGGACAGAGAACACAGGGGGACAACACCTTCAACATATTGTCTAGCTATCACCATTGTTAACAGCTAATCCGAGAATGCAACTTTTAAAAAAAGGGTTTTATGATTTCCCCATGAAAGAAGTGAAACTATCACTGTATTCTAACAGATGAAAGGCTTAACAGACAATCAATTTTTCAATGTATAATTTCAGTTACATCACACTGTAAATTTTTTCTATAAATTCTGTGTTACGATTGAGCCCTCCACAATCACCTGATGAAGGAGCGTCGCTCCGAAAGCTAGTGTGCTTCCAATTAAACCTGTTAGACTATAACGTGGTATTGTGTGATTTTTAACTTTGTACACCCCAGTCCAACACCGGCATCTCTGAATCTTAACCAATCAAAGTTGCCTTCTTTAAGACTTAAGAAATCAAGTGTCTTCCGGCTCTTGTCTCAATTTTAATGTTTCTTGCAAGGAGTCACCCATGAAGGAAGCGTTGCTGCAGCTGTTCCCAGTTTTACTGAGATCACAGCTGGAGGACTGTATCGGGCTTTTTAAAATCTCTTTACCACAGAAAGAATTTAATTATATGAGAAGGTGTACGGACACAGCTCACTCAGTTGATTCCTGGGATGACCGGTTCATCCCATGTGGAAATGTTGCGCAGTTTGGATGTATACCCTTTGAAGTTCAGCAGAAATAGGCATGATCATATTGAGACATAACTGACCCTGAGGGGAATTGACAGGGTGGATGCTGAGAGGATGGATCCCCACGTTGGGTGTGTCGAACTAGGGGAACTGGAGAATGTTTGAAAATGTGATCTCTTCCATTTCAGACTGAGATAAGGATGGATCTGATAATGTGTTGCGCAGAGAGCAGTGAAGGCTGAATCTGATAGATATTTGATCAACTAGACAGCCAGTGCTTCTGGGGGCCAGGTTTGAGGGGGTTGAATGGTCTACGTATGTTCTGATTTGTTGTGCATCATGTCATAAGTAGGAGGTGATTTGGTGCAAGGACAATCACTTTAAATGCAAGGGTGCTCCCATTTCAGATTGAGATGAGGATGCTCCTTTGTCCTGAGGGATGTGCTAACTGTGGCATTCTCATCTGCAGGGAGCAGTGAAGATATTCAAGGCTGAGCTCAGTAGCTCCTTGATGGTCGAGGAAGCCCATGTTTATTGGGAGCAGAGATGGACAGGGAGTTCAGCCACAGTCAGACCAGCTCTGATCTGTCTGAATGGTGTAGCAGAGACCGAATGACCAACTGGTGCTCCTACCTCCCGTGTAATGTCACACAACACGTCTCTGACAGAATTTCTCAGGGCTATTACTGAGGCACAGGAATAAACCATTCAGCCCCTCTAAAGAGTTGCATAGTAACTTGTATTCAGCACTTAGAACGTACTGCACAGTGTACCAAGGAGATGATTTAACTCTTTTAAACAACTCCTCCTCATCTGACCAGATTCTGTGTCTGTGTAGGGTTTGTCCATAGGGGCTGGCTGTTTTAATATGTTTTGGGTGGAGGCTGGAGAAGTGTAGCATTGTGAGGTTATCTGTGGGTTTGCGGTAGAGTGAGGTGCCCATCCTTGATGGAGATACATGTGTCCAAAATGAGACAGTAGAGAGTAGTCCATTGTGAGTGTGATGGTGGGATAAAACTTGTTGATATCACTGTGTAGTTTTATCAGTGACTCCTCGCCATGGGTCCAGAGGAAGAAAATGTCGTTGATGTACCTGGTGTATAGTGTTGGTTGGAGGTCCTGCGTAGAGAAGAAGTCTTGTTCAGACACGTGCCTAAAGATGTTGGCATATTGGGGTGCAAATTTGGTCCCCGTGGTTGAACCATGTGTCTGGATGAAGAACCTGTTGTCAAAGGTGAAGACATTGTAATTGAGGATAAAGCGGATGAGTTGTCGGATGGTGCTCGGAAATTGGCAGTTGTTGCTCGTCTTTAAAGAACCCCCAAACCTCAAACAGGTGAAGGGGTAAATGTAGGAGAATGGGTCAGTGTGGACTTGTTGGGCCGAAGGGCCTGTTTCCACACTGTAAGTAATCTAATCTAATCTAAACTATAGAGGAAACAGAGAGTAATGAATAACGAACAGTACAGCACAGGAACAGGCCCTTCGGCCCACCAAGACTGTGCTCACACGTGATGCCTTTCCAAATGAAAAACCTTTTATCTTTTCATAGTCCATATCCCTCGATTCCCTACCTATTCAAGAAATTGCTATTGTATCCACCTCCACCATTACCTTTCAGAAGCACATTTCAGGTAGCTGTCACCATCGGTGTAAAAATGCTGTCTCACATCTCCTTTAAACTTTCCCTTCTTACCTTAAAACTATGTCCCCTTGTAATTGAGATTAGTATCCTGGGGAAATGGCTCTGACTATCCACAGTAATAGCCTGGGGCTCTGATTGCAAGTGTAATGATATTATCACAATCCCACTGACTCTGCTGAAGTCAGAACCTTTCAGGGAGAACACTCAACATTTCTAGTCAAATTATTTGTGGCAGGAAGAGAATAGGAACAGTTGAATCTGGATATAACAAAGGTGCAGATGATGGTTTATTCAGCAGCTAGACTGAGACAAAATGGGAGACCTGAGATATTGCGGAGTTGATAGTGAACAGGATTGGTGCTGGAGAGAATGTGGAAATAGATATCAGCTTAGAGCCGAAGTACATGTTGGAGTTATACGCAGTTTGATTCCACTTCAGATATTGGCATTAAAATTGTTTGGTTAGGAATGGAGTTTGTGAACAGAAGTCATGGCAACAGCTTCCTTTTTTTTCAGTATTTAAGTTATGAGGACAGTAAGTTAGTTCAACAAAGTTTATTGAATTCATAGTCAGATGGAAAGACTTACCAGGAATAATAGTGAGGAGAGGATAGAAATCAGCTTGAATCAGCCAAAGCACACTTAAGATCCACCCAATCTTGAGGAAGATTGTGAAGACCCAAATGTAAACCCCTGGTCAGTATTGGAACATTCCAGTCTATTGTTCCCATATTCTGGTCCATTGTTGGAACACGTCAGTGCATTGTTCTCAGACTCTGATCTCTTCTCTCCCTCACTCTTGAACTGTTGATCCTGGTTAGTGCTGCAAGTGAAGTTCCTACTGATACTATGTGATAATATTGTAAGACCCCCCCCCCCCTTATTAATAGGAAGTAAACCTTTTAGTGAAATAATTTGATGCATGGAGACTGACATTAACTACAATCACTGAACGAGCAGGTTCACTTAACCCCATTCAAACCAATTTGTTTTATACCATGGTAAATTAATACATTTGCTCAGTCTGGATGGGATGACTGAGTGTTTCTGAGGAATGGACACAACAGCAAAGTGATTGATCTTAACTATTTAATGCTCCATAGATATGGAAGTGTGGTCAGAGGACTGAAGAGTTTTCAATTACCATCTCTTTTCATAAAAGAAGAGGCAAACCCTGTAATAAAGAAAAGCCAATATAATATAATTAAAATATTGAGGAGACTTCTAGAGTCCACCATTTGGGGAGAATAATTTGTTCCTCAGATACATTGGATTTACAAGAAGCAACTAGAATAGCGACGCAAATGGAAAACACATGTATAGACAAGAAAGGTCAGTTTATTAAGCTAGTATCAGAGCAGATCAATGAAGATGGTGCTGTAGATTTTCTCAACTAAAATACAATCAAGGGTCATTGTCATGGAAATTAAATCTACTCAACTATTAGCAGGAGCAAAGAAAGGTCTTTATTTTGAATCCTGCAGGATTGACTCACTACGCTACGCCAGATGCCTTAATACAAAGAGCACTGAAACATTGTACAGATGCTTGCCATATAGTGTTCCTTATCACACTCTCAAGGGCAACTCCCTGGTCTTTCAGACATAATGGTTCTTCAGCCTTCGCTGAGTTCGACTATCGCAAGGTCAAGTAGAATGTTTACAGAATTCACACAGAGTTAAGCTGACTGCAACCCTTCATCAAAGCATCGTTTACAAAGATCAGTACAGCATTGAATTAAAGAAAAGCATTCTCTTTAAATTTCACAGTAAATGGATAATTTCCCATTTCATTTTCCCCCTTTTTGTCATTTTATGACATCAAGCCCAACTACAGCAACAACTACAAAGAAATACAGAGCCGTAATAGCTATACATTAAAAAAAGTTTAGGAAACACCAGGCCATTCCTCAGATACCACCTCCCCGAAACACAGCTTTGTGGTGGTATCTTCCCTTGCTCTGGTGTGCCCTGTACACAGCCCATGTGTGAGCTGCGGCAGCCCCATAACCGTATGAGGCTTCTAATCACTACTTGCACTTAATTGGTTCTGGTGCTGTCCGATATCTCCTCGGGCTCAGCTACACGCCTGGAATGGCTGGTGTGTATCCACTTGGCTTTCTGCGAGCTTAACTGCTGTCTGTGTTGGGAGGAGCACTTGAAATGGTCCAAGCCACCTCTTCGCCATACACATGTCAATCTGCTCAGTTGGCAGCTGCTGGGCTGCTGTTCTTGCTGGATTAGTGGTGCTGGAAGAGCACAGCAGTTCAGGCAGCATCCAACGAGCAGCGAAATCAACGTTTCGGGCAAAAGCCCTTCATCAGGAATAAAGGCAGTGAGCCTGCAGCATGGAGAGATAAGCTAGAGGAGGGTGGGGGTGGGGAGAGAGTAGCATAGAGTACAATGGGTGAGTGGGGGAGGGGATGAAGGTGATAGGTTAAGGAGGAGAGGGTGGAGTGGATAGGTGGAAAAGAGGATAGGCAGGTCGGACAAGTCAAGGAGGCAGTAACTGAGCTGGAAGTTTGAAACTAGGATGAGGTGGGGGAAGGGGAAATGAGGAAGCTGTTGAAGTCCACATTGATGCCCTGGGGTTGAAGTGTTGCCTCATCTTCCGCCTCGGAACACTTCAACCCCAGGGCATCAATGTGGACTTCAACAGCTTCCTCATTTCCCCTTCCCCCACCTCATCCTAGTTTCAAACTTCCAGCTCAGTTACTGCCTCCTTGACTTGTCCGACCTGCCTATCCTCTTTTCCACCTATCCACTCCACCCTCTCCTCCTTGACCTATCACCTTCATCTCCTCCCCCACTCACCCATTGTACTCTATGCTACTCTCTCCCCACCCCCACCCTCCTCTAGCTTATCTCTCCATGCTGCAGGCTCACTGCCTTTATTCCTGATGAAGGGCTTTTGCCCGAAACGTTGATTTCGCTGCTCGTTGGATGCTGCCTGAACTGCTGTGCTCTTCCAGCACCACTAATCCAGTATTTGATTTTCAGCATCGGCAGTCATTGTTTTTACCTTGCTGTTCTTGCTGCTGAGTCTGCCCTTGCATTGCCTTGGGAAATAAGATCATTATTTTTTTGTCTGAGCTTCACACTTACACACAGCGATTGATTTAGGCAACAGGACTGCTTCCAGGAGGTCGGAAATCAGGTCGCGGTGTGTGATGGGCATTCTGGTGGAGGCCAAGAATCCCCTGTTATTCCACAGGGTTCTAAAATCATGTACAACCCCAAAGGCATATCTGCTATCGGTGTAAATATTCACTGTCCTTTCCTCAGCCAACGTATAGGCCTCAGTCAAGGCAATCAGCTCCGCTGCTGGCCCTGACAGATGAGAAGGGAGTGATCCCACTTTGACTACCTCGTAGATAGTCACTGCATCGTAACCAACACAATTCTGGCCTGTCCCCTTGCTCCTGAATGCTGACCCATCCACAAAAAACTCCATGTCTGGATTCTGACATGGTCAATCCTGCAAATCTGGTCTGGGGCTACAAATTTCATTAGTTACAGCAACACAATCGTGTGGGTCTCTGTCTCCTTCTGTGGGGAGAAGGCTAGCAGGGTTAAGGGCGTTACATCGCTTTATTATAATGTTAGGCATCTCCAATAACACAGTATTGTATTGGAGCCAACGTGCTGCTGACATGTGTGCGGTCGTTTACTCATAAAGCAGTCAGGATCCTGCATGTGGGACCAGAAGGGTTAATTCACCACAGCCGACTATATCCCTGGATGCTCCAACAGCCTTTTCAGCTACAGCCACAGCTCACAGGCATTGAGACAATCCTGCCACTACGGGGTCAGGTTTAGCTGAAAAATATGCTACCGGCCTCAATCTTCCCCAATGATCCTGGAACAGCACAGATGTCATGCAGCCACGTTAATCATCTACCGTTTGTACAAAAGGCTGGTTTGGGTTCAGAATCCCCAGTGTAGGTGTAGTTTGGAGCGCCCCTTTTTAATTCAACAAAGGCACTCTCGGCCTCTGGGGTCCACTGTAATGGACTCTGGTTCTGCAACCCTTTTCCATGGGCTATGTCACTTTTGGGGCCTCAAGGGTTGTGTAATGTGCGATAAACATCCTACAGTAGGAGCACTTACCCAAAAAGGATAGCAATTGTCTCTTCGTATGAGGCTTTGGAATTTGCTGGATTGCTTGAACTCTGTCTTGACCAATAGCCTTCCCTTATTCAGATATTAGGTGACCTAAGAACTTCACCTGTTGTTGCACAAATTGTAGCTTTGTGAGACTGGCTTTGTACCCTTTCCGCACTAGATGGCAGAGCAATGCAAAGGTCTCCTTCCTCATTGTTCCTTTGTTGGTGCCGCGGTCAAGCAATCATCTCCATCCTGCAGCAGCACTGACCCCGGGGTTTGAACAAGAGTCTCCAGACTCCTGCGTAGAGCCCCATTATATATGGTGGGAGACTCACAGTAACCTCGCATGAAGGTATATGATTTCCCTTTGAATGAAAAAGCGAACCAGAATTGACTATCTGGGTGCACCAGATAGCAGCACGTTGGCTCCGATACAATACTGTGTTATTGGAGTCGCCTAACATTACAGTAAAGAAGGCATTTGCTAAATCCACAACAGAGAACCATTTCCTGTCCGGTGGAATTTGAGCCAATATAGTATAGGAATTGGGAACATTTGGGGCACGAGGAATAACAGCGTCATTGACAGAAGGTCTTGAACAAATCTCCATTCCTCCGGTTCACCGGGAATGTTTGTCTTTTTGAACGGATAAATGGGGGTTCTCACCGGTGAGTTTACACAGGGGATTATCACTCCTGCCTTTAGGAGGGATTCAAAGACTGCAGTAATTCCTTCTGTGGCTTCGGGTTTTAACAGGTATTGTGCTCTGCAAGGACGATACTCAGACTTCGGGGTTATCCTTATGGGCTCACAGCCCCATATGAGCCCCACATCATGTTTTCCCTTTGTCCACAACTCAGTAGGGACCATTTTTAATCTTGGGTTTAAGACTTCTATCTTAGGAAAACGTTAGGCTATCCCCCTAGGCTTCTCAGGGCTAGCGGGCATTACCTAGACTGTCCTATCTGCCTGAGTTAGCCAAGTTAGTTTCTTCTTATATGTCCACTATCTGCATTTAACCAGATACCCACATCGTCCCTGAAGACCCAACCTTTCATTCTTTGTGCCTTTAGCACCCATGCTCCTAAATCCTACCACCTGTCACTAGACGCCTTTGCCAGTGACACATGAGACCAGAACCTTCCACATCAACAAGATAGGGTCTACTTGCCGTCACAGATACTTTAGATAAGTTCCAATAAAATTCACACAATAACAACTGATCTGGTTTCACCAATCTCCTGAACCAATCCTTCTCATATGGTTCGTCAGGGCCAACGTTATGTATGTGTGCTGTGCAGTGCAGCATGTCTCCAGCAAGTAAATCGGTGTTAGTAGGATTAACATAGTTACTTGCTTCCAGGGCGAGGGAATTGCTGACTGAACTTATCTCTCTCTGGATTAATAGCCACTCATAGACATACATCAGGGGTCGTAGGTCATATTTTACAGCCTGCACTGGGTAAATCGTTTCTTTGAATTATCTACAAGCCCGTCGGAGTACTGATCAAATCCAATCCCAGTCTCCGTATGAGATCCCGGCCCATCAAATCTAAAGGACAAAATTCCGATAACAAGAAGGAGAATTGGAATGTTTCCCTTTCAGTAGAGGTGCAGAAAATCTCTCCCGCACCATGACTCCTGATGCACCCATTGTGTTCAGGAACCTTTCACTAATCTTTATTTGTGTCGATTGTCTAAACGGGCCTAATGTAAGGATTGAGTATGTGGCCCTGTATCTACCAAAAAGGTAACTGATGTACTTTCATATATAACATAGAGGTGGGAATCGACTTATACACATCATTGTGATATAGGACATACCATCCACACTTTGCAATCTCAGTGCTGAACATTGAGGTGTGATATGTCTCAGTGTGTGAAAGGTTAGTAGAAGAGATTAGCAAAAGTGAGTCTTCGTTGCCAAGCATAAAGGAAAGAGGCTTACCTGTACCTTGTGGGCTGCCCACCTCCACCTCAGCCTTCCCCTGTTAGTCACCCTCATGTCCCACCTCGAGGGCCGAGTGAGGCTGTCTATGGGGGCACCGTCTCACCCAGTGGTCCATTGCTCTGCAAACAAATCACCCACCAGATCTCCCTCTATCAGTGCCTCTTTTGTGACCTCTTCCTCTTCAGTGACCTCCCCCTCTGCCTCTCTCTCTTCCTGCAGCACCTCCCTCCAACAGCTGGGTGACCATTTACATCAGAGTAAGCTGAGCTTTATGTGTTTGCTGTTCCATCTTTAGTTTCTGATTATCCTTCTCTTGGGTAAGCAATATTTCAGCATGTATTGCATGTTGTTCTATCACATTCAGCTTTCCCGTGTCCCAGGTCTTTTACCCTTTTCACTATTTCTGCCTTCTTTCCATTGATGAAGCTGTTCCTCAGGTGTGCCTCATACAGTGTGATTTCTGCCGTCGTTATGTCCTCATGCCGTCTCAGTGCACTATGGGTGTTATGGACTTCAGTGAGGTACTGGGACACTCTCTCACATTCCCATTGTTTTCACATTGCTGTTTTGGTCATGTCCATTCACACTGGGAATGCCTCCCTACAGGCGGTTCCCAGCACTGTAACAAAAGCATTAAAGTCTCCCTTCTCTTCCACTTGTGGGTTGGCTGCTCTGGCATGGACGTTTGCAGCTGGCCAGGTATCCTTGTGTTTGGTGACATTGGCACCTAGTTTTCATCCCAGGAGACGTCTCATCTCTTGTGACGTGGGACGGAACTCAGTACAGAACTTTGTCACTTCTTATTAGCTCCAACCTCGCGTGGGTCAGGCAACTGCCCAAAGGCACTTTCCAGATCCTTCATGGTCCATGGCTGGTGGGCCAACACTGGGCGCCCTTCTGGACCTGCAACTTCAACCATTGGGGCTTGCAGAACGACCTGGTTAGATGATCGTACACCAGTACGCTCACGGACTCATCATCCATCAGGGGGTGATCACGGACAGGCCTTGGATGCCTTTCCATCTTGGAGTGGTCGTCCTTCTTTTGGCCTTCTTGCTTCGGTCTGTTGTGGGTATGGTGTGCTATCGGTGATCTAGCAGGCCCTGAGGTGGTGGTCGCTGACGTGGAACTTTCACCAGGCGGATCTCGTAGGGGGGCTGCAGGTCTCGGAGGGCAGTCATCAAGGTCAGGGTCTGAAACAGATTTAAGACACTGTACAGCTTCGTTAGGTTGTTTCCCACATGGGCACTGGTGGCTGTACGTGTATTTGATCGATCCTTTACTTGAGAACTCCTTTCTCTGATATCAGCCTCAGCCTTCCACATACAAGAAGCACTCCAATTCATAGCTTCGATCTTTCCGTTCCTTTTCTCCTTCTCTCTCTCCTCCTATCTCAACCTTCATATTTCCAGCTGTTTTTTACTAAAACTTCCTCCCTTCGGAAAACCACATTCCTTAATCCACAATTCTAATTGCTTTACACATTCTGGGCCGTACTTATTTAGCATGTATTGTATTTTTGGTTGGCCATTCCAAATTTTGTGTGGACTCCCCCTTTGTTTGCTCTTGCCAGAACCCATTTTTAGTGTAACATCAAAAGTGTTCAGCTCTCTCTCTCTCGCTCTCTCTCTCTCTCTCTCGCTCTCGTGGTACAGTTATCTTTTCCCTTTATACTTTCTTTTCCCTCCGGAGGTCCCCTCTCACATTGAGCACGTCCGCCTCAAGGCCTTGGTTTTCGTAAACCAAGAAACCATGTACCTGGTACGCCTTCGGTGAGTCCAACTCAGCCAGTGGTGGTTCCAAGTCTAAAACCAGCCTTAACCTTGCTGTCTCCTAAACACTCTTCAGACAACAATCCCCTTCCCCTTGAGTTTTACTCTAATACCACGTGAGAGGTCACTGAACCCTTTTCCTGCTGTATTTATTCTCTAAGAATGACTCTCTATGTAGGATTATATAAACCACAACTATTACCCAACCTGAATTGATTAGAAACCCCGGCGCTAGGGCAATCCACAGATTCCCAGTCCTCTCACGCAAAAGGGCCAATTCAGCGCTCGAGATGAAGTGAAAGACCTTCAAGGTGCTGGCACCTGCGCTTCCTGGGAATCTTCAGAATCTCATCCAGTCGCGGAGTCCTGGGACGAGCCCCCAAGTTTACTGGCATGGAAATTAAATCGACTTGTCTCAATAATTAGCAAGAGCAAAGCAAAGGTCTTTATTAAAAATTTTGCAAGATTGACCCATTACACTAAGTCAGGTGCCTCAATGCAATAAGTACCCAAACATTTACACAGACACCTGCCTTATAGCATTCCTTACCACACTCTCAAGGGCAGAGACTGGGGAAACTCAAGTTGTTATCCTCTCATCCCCTGGTGCTAGACATAACAGTTATTCAGCTTTCGCTGAGTTCGACTATCGCAAGGTCGAGTTGAATGCTTACAGAAATCAAACAGAGATAAGCTAACTGCAACCCATCATCAAAGCATCGTTTACAAAGCTCAACACAGCATTGATTTAAACAAAGCATTCTCTTTAAACTTTACAGTAAATGGATAATTAATTTCACAGTAAATGGAGTTTTCTATTATAGTCACAGTGTGTTCAGAGAGTCATAGGGTGTCACAATGTGTCTCAGAGAGAGTCACAGTGAGTCAGAGTGTCATAGTGTGTCTCAGGGTGTGTCTTAGAGAGGGTCTCAGTGTGTCCCATTGTGTCTCAGAGAGTGTCACAGTGTATCAGAGAGAGGCACAGCGTGTCTCAAAGACAGTCAGAGAGTGTCAAAGTATATCAGAGAGAGGCACAGTATGTCCCAGACAATGCCAGAGAGTGTCACAGTGGGACTCAGAGATTGTCAGAGAGAGTCAGAGAGTGTCACAGTTCGTTACAGAGAGTGTCAAAGAGGGTCAGACAGTGTAACAGTGTGTCTCAGAGAGTGTCTTAGGGAGTGTCAGAGAGAGTCAGGGAGTGTCACAGTGTATCACAGTCTGTTAGAGAGTGTCACAGTATGTCTCAGAGAGTGTCAGAGAGAGTCAGAGAGTGCCACAGTGTGTTTCAGAGAGTGTCACAGTGTGTCTCAGAGAGTGTCACAGTGTCTCAGAGAACGTCACCGTGTGTCAGAGAGTGTCACAGTGTGTTTCTGAGGGTCAGACAGAGAGACAGAATGTGTCACAGTGTGTATCAGAGAGTGTCAGAGCATCTCAGAGAACTTCATCGTGTGTCAGAGAGAGCCACAGTGTGTCCCAGAGAGTGTCACAGTGTGCTATAGAGAGTGTCAAAGAGGGTCAGACAGTGTAACAGTGTGTCCCAGAGAGTGTCACAGTGTGTCTCAGGGAGTGTCAGAGAGAGTCAGGGAGTGTCACAGTGTGTCACAGTCTGTTAGAGAGTGTCGCAGTGTGTCTCAGAGACCGTCAGAGATTATCACAGTGTCTTAGAGAGGGATACAGGATGTCTCTGAGAGTGTCAGAAAGTGTCACAGTGTCTTAGAGAGTGTCACAGTGTGTCAGAGATTGTCATAGTGTGTCAGATAGATTCAGAGAGTGTCACAGTGTGTCAGAGAGTGCCACAGCGTCTCAGTGGGTGTCACTGTGTGTCAGGGATTGTCACAGTGTGTCAGAGAGAGAGAGTCAGAGAGTGTCACAGTGTGTCAGAGTGTCATAGTGTGTCTCAGAGAGAGTCAGAGAGTGTCACAGTGTGTCAGAGTGTCATAGTGTGTCTCAGAGAGAGTCAGAGAGTGTCACAGTGTGTCAGAGTGTCATAGTGTGTCTCAGAGAGAGTCAGAGAGTGCTTCATACAGAGTCAAACAGTATCACAGTGTGTCACAGTCTGTCAGAGAATGTCACAGTGTTTCTCAGAGAGTGACAGAGAGAGTTGGAGAGTGGCACAGTGTGTTTCAGAGAGTGTCAGAGAGAGTCAAAACGTGTCACAGTGTGTCACAGCCTGTCAGAGAGTGTCACAGTACGTTTCAGAGAATGTCAGAGATAGTCAGAGAGTGTCAGAGAGAGTCAAAACGTGTCACAGTGTGTCACAGCCTGTCTGAGAGTGTCACCGTACGTTTCAGAGAGTGTCAGAGAGAGTCAGAGACAGTCAAAACTTGTCACAGTGTGTCTCAGTCTGTCAGAGAGAGCCACAGTGTGTTTCAGAGAGTGTCACAGTGCATCAGAGATTGTCACAGTGTCTCACAGTCGGTCAGAGAGTGTCAGAGAGAGTCAGAGAGTATCCCAGTGTGTCTCAGAGAGTGTCAGTGAGAGTCAGATAGTGTCACAGTCTGCCAGAGAGTGTCACAGTGTGTCTCGGAGATTTTCAGGGAGTGTCTCAGTGTGTCACAGTCTGTCAGCGAGAGTCAGTGTATCTCAGAGAGTGTCAGAGAGAGTCAGAGAGTGGCATAGTATGTCTCTGAGAGTGTCAGAGCGAGTCAGAGAGTGTCACAGTGTGTACCAGTCTGTTAGGTAGTGTTACAGCGTGCATCAGAGAGTGTCAGAAAGTGTCACAGTTTGTCACAATCTGTCAGAGAGTGTCACAGTGTGTTGTGTTGTTCCTCAGAGAGGGTCAGAGAGAGTCAGAGAGTGTCACAGTCTGTCTCAGATAGAGTCAGATAGTGTCACTATGTGTCTCAGAGAGAGTCACAGTGTCACAGTCTGTTTCAGAAAGTGTCAGAGTGTCGCAGTCGTCTCAGAGAGGGTCAGAGTGTGTCACAGTGTGTCACAGTTATTCAAAGAGAGTCATAGTATGTCTTAGAAAGTGTCACAGTGTCACAGTCTGTCAGAGAATGTCACAGTGTGTTTCAGAGAGTGTCACAGTCTGCCTCAGAGAGTGTCAGAGAAAGACAGAGAGTGTCACAGTTTGTCACAGTCTGTCAGAGAGTGTCACAGTGTGTTACAGAGTGCATCAGAGAGTGTCAGAGAGTGTCACAGTCTATCTCAATGCAGGTCAGAATGTGTCACAGTGTGTCACAACATGTCAAAGAGTATCATAGTAGGTCTCAGAGTGTGTCAGAGAGAGTCAGAGAGTGTTACAGTGTGTCTCAGAGAGTGTCACAGTGTCTCAGAGAATGTCACAGTGTGTCAGAAAGTGTCACAGTGTGTCTCAGAGTGAGTCAGAGAGTGTCACAGTGTGTCACAATCTGTCAGAGAGAGTCACAGTGTGTCTCAGAGAGTGTGAGAGAGAGTCAGAAGATGCCATAGTGTTTCACACTCTGTCTCAGAAAGTGATCGAGTGTCTCAGAGAGAGAGGCAGGGAGTGTCACAGTGTGTCTCAGAGAGTGTCACAGTGTGTTTCTGAGGGTCAGACAGAGAGATAAGAATGTGTCACAGTGCGTCTCAGAGAGTGTCACAGTGTCTCGGAGAACTTCACCGTGTGTCAGAGAGTGTCACAGTGTGTCCCAGAGAGTGTCAAAGAGGGTCAGACAGTGTAGCAGTGTGTCCCAGAGAGTGTCACAGTGTGTCTCAGGGAGTGTCAGAGAGAGTCAGGGAGTGTCACAGTGTGTCACAGTCTGTTAGAGAGTGTCGCAGTGTGTCTCAGAGACCGTCAGAGATTATCACAGTGCCTTAGAGAGGGATACAGTATGTCTCTGAGAGTGTCAGAAAGTGTCACAGTGTCTTAGAGAGTGTCACAGTGTGTCAGAGATTGTCATAGTGTGTCAGATAGATTCAGAGAGTGTCACAGTGTGTCAGAGAGTGCCACAGCGTCTCAGTGGGTGTCACTGTGTGTCAGGGATTGTCACAGTGTGTCAGAGAGAGAGAGTCAGAGAGTGTCACAGTGTGTCAGAGTGTCATAGTGTGTCTCAGAGAGAGTCAGAGAGTGTCACAGTGTGTCAGAGTGTCATAGTGTGTCTCAGAGAGAGTCAGAGAGTGTCACAGTGTGTCAGAGTGTCATAGTGTGTCTCAGAGAGAGTCAGAGAGTGCTTCATACAGAGTCAAACAGTATCACAGTGTGTCACAGTCTGTCAGAGAATGTCACAGTGTTTCTCAGAGAGTGACAGAGAGAGTTGGAGAGTGGCACAGTGTGTTTCAGAGAGTGTCAGAGAGAGTCAAAACGTGTCACAGTGTGTCACAGCCTGTCCGAGAGTGTCACCGTACGTTTCAGAGAGTGTCAGAGATAGTCAGAGAGTGTCAGAGAGAGTCAAAACGTGTCACAGTGTGTCACAGCCTGTCCGAGAGTGTCACCGTACGTTTCAGAGAGTGTCAGAGATAGTCAGAGAGTGTCAGAGAGAGTCAAAACGTGTCACAGTGTGTCACAGCCTGTCCGAGAGTGTCACCGTACGTTTCAGAGAGTGTCAGAGATAGTCAGAGAGTGTCAGAGAGAGTCAAAACGTGTCACAGTGTGTCACAGCCTGTCCGAGAGTGTCACCGTACGTTTCAGAGAGTGTCAGAGAGAACCACAGTGTGTTTCAGAGAAAGCCACAGTGTATCAGAGATTGTCATAGTGTCTCACAGTCAGTCAGAGAGTGTCAGAGAGAGTCAGAGAGTGTCACAGTGTGTCTCAGACAGTGTCAGTGAGAGTCAGATAGTGTCACAGTCTGCCAGAGAGTGTCACAGTGTGTCTCAGACAGTGTCAGTGAGAGTCAGATAGTGTCACAGTCTGCCAGAGAGTGTCACAGTGTGTCTCAGACAGTGTCAGTGAGAGTCAGATAGTGTCACAGTCTGCCAGAGAGTGTCACAGTGTTACTCGGAGATTTTCAGAGAGTGTCTCAGTGTGTCACAGTCTGTCAGAGAGAGTCAGTGTGTCTCAGAGAGTGTCAGATAGAGTCAGAGAGTGTCACCGTGTGTCTCAGAGAGTGTCACAGTGTGTCACAGTCTGTCAGAGAGTGTCACAGTGTGTTTCAGAGAGTGTCAGAGATTGTCACAGTCGGTCTCAGAGAGGGTCAGAGAGTGTCACAGTGTGTCACAGCCTGTCAAAGAGTGTCACAGTCTGCCTCAGAGAGTGTCAGAGAAAGACAGAGAGTGTCACAGTTTGTCACAGTCTGTCAGAGAGTGTCACATTTTGTTACAGAGTGCATCAGAGAGTGTCAGAGAGTGTCAGTCTATCTCAAAGCGGGTCAGAGTGTGTCACAGTGTGTCACAACCTGTCAAAGGGTGTCATAGTATGTCTCAGAGAGAGTCACAGTGTATTTCAGAGAATCAGAGAGAGTCAGAAAGTGTTACAGTGTGTCTCAGAGAGTTTCACAGTGTGTCACAGTCTTTCAGAGAAGGTTACAGTGTATTTCAGAGTGTCTCAGAGAGTCTCAGAGAGTGTCAGTGTTTGTCTCAGAGAATGTCACAGTCTGTCAGAGAGTGTTACAGTGTGTCTCAGAGAGTGGCAGAGAGGGTCAGCATTTGTCTAAGAGAGGGTCGCCGTTTGTCACAGAGTGTTGCAGTGCGTCTCAGAGAATGACAGAGAGATTCAGAGAGTGTCATAGTGTGACTCAGAGAGTGTCAGAGAGGGACAGAGAGTGACATAGTGTCTCTGAAAATGTCACCGTGTGTCAGAGAGTGTTGTAGTGTGTCACATGTGTTTCAGAGTGTGTCAGAGAGAGTCTGAGAATGTCATAGTGTGTCATACTATATCTCAGAGAGTGTTAGAGAGAGTCAGAGAGTGTCTCACTATGTATGAGAGTGTCAGAGAGAGTCAGAAAGTGTCACAGTGTGTCTCAGAGTGAGTCAGAGAGTGTCACAGTGTGTCACAATCTGTCAGAGAGAGTTACAGTGCATCTCAGAGAGTGTGAGAGAGAGTCAGAAAATGTGACAGTGTGTCACACTGTGTCTCAGAGAGTGACTGAGTGTCTCAGAGAGAGGCAGGGAGTGTCACAGTGTGTCTCAGAGAGTGTCACAGTGTGTCTCTGAGGGTCAGCGAGAGAGACAGAATGTGTCTCAGTGCATCTCAGAGAGTGTCACAGTGCCTCAGAGAACATCACCGTGTGTCGGAGAGTGTCACAGTGTGTCTCAGAGAGTGTCACAGTGTGTCTCAGAGAGTGTCACAGTGTCTCAGAGAACATCACCGTGTGCCAGAGAGTGTCACAGTGTGTCTCAGAGAGTGTCACAGTGTGTCTCAGAGAGTGTCACAGTGCCTCAGAGAACATCACCGTGTGTCGGAGAGTGTCACAGTGTGTCTCAGAGAGTGTCACAGTGTGTCTCAGAGAGTGTCACAGTGTCTCAGAGAACATCACCGTGTGCCAGAGAGTGTCACAGTGTGTCTCAGAGGGTGTCACAGTGTGTCTCAGAGAGTGTCGAAGCAAGTCAAACAGTATTATAGTGTGTCTCAGAGTGTCAGAGAGAGTCACAGAGTGACACAGTGTGTCTCAGAGTGTCAGAGAGAGTCAGAGAGTCTCATAGTGTGTCTCAGACAGAGTCAGAGAGGGCAGTGAGTTTCACAGTGTGTCTCTGAGAGCGTTAGGTTGTGCCTCATAGTGGCAGAGTGAGTCAGAAAGTGTCACAGTGTGTCTCAGGGAGTGTCACAGTCTGTCCGAGAAGGTTACAGTGTATTTCAAAGTGTGTCAGAGAAAGTCAGTGAGTGTCACATTGAGTCGTACTGTGTCTCAGAGACTGTCAGAGAGGGTCAGCGTTTGTCCCAGAGAGAGTTGCAGTCTGTAAGAGAGTGTTACAGTGTGTCTCAGGGAGTGACAGAAAGAGTCAGAAAGTGTCACAGTGTGTCTCATAGGGTGTCAGGGAGAGTCAGAGAGAGTCAGCAACTGTCACACTGAGTTTCAGAGAATGTCAGAGAGAGACCGAGCATGTCACAGTTTGTCTAAGAGAGTGTCGGAGAGAGTCAGAGAGTGTGACAGTTTGTCACAATCTGTCAGAGAGTGTCACAGTGTGCCTCAGAGAGTGTCACGGTGTGTCTCAGAGATTGTCTGAGAGTGTTACAATGTGTCTCAGACAGTGTGAGAGAGAGTCAAAAGATGTCATAGTGTGTCACAGTGTGTCTGAGAGAGTGACTGAGTGTCTCAGAGAGAGGCAGAGAGTGTCACAGTGTGTCTCAGAGTCAGAGAGAGACAGAAAGTGTCACAGAGATTGTCATAGTCTGTCAGAGAGTTTCACAGTATGTCTCAGAGAGTGTCAGAGAGAGTCAGTGAGTATCACAGTGTGTCTCAGAGAGCGTCAGAGAGAGTCACAGAGTGTCACCGTGTGTCTCAGAGATGGTCAGAATGTGTCACAGTGTTTCACAGTCTGTCAGAGAGTGTCATAGAGTGTTATAGTGTGTCGCAGAGAGGGTCAGAGAGTTTTACAGTGTGTCACAGTCTGTCAGGGATTGTCACAGTGTGCCTCAGAGAGTGTCAGAGAAAGTCAGCGAATGTCACAGTGTGTCATAGACTGTCAAAAAATGTCACAGTTTGTCTCAGAGCGTCAGAGAGAGTCAGAAAGTGTCGCAGTGTGTCTCCAAGAGTGTCACAGTATGTCACAGTCTGTCAGAGAAGGTTGCAGTGTATTTCAGAGTGAGTCAGAGAGAGTCAGAAAGTGTCAAAGTGTGTCCTACTGTGTCTCAGAGAGTGTCAGAGTGTCAGTGTTTGTCTCAGAGAGTGTCACAGTCCATGAGAGAGTCTCACAGTGTGTCTCAGAGATTGACAGAAAAAGTCAGAGAGTGTCACATTGTGCCTCATGTCAGAGAGTGTCACAGTCTGTCTCAGAGAGTGTCAGAGAGAGACAGAAAGTGTCACAGTGTGTCGCAGAGAGTGTCACAGTGTCTCAGAGAATGTCACCGTGTGTCAGAGAGTGTCTCAGTAGGTCAGAGAGTGTCATCGTGTGTCTCAGAAATTGTCACAGTCTGTCAGAGAGTGTCACAGCATGTCTAAGAGAGCGTCATAGTGTGTCACAGTGTGTCTAAGAACCAGTCAGAGACTATCACCGTGTGTCTCAGAGTCACATTGTGCTTCAGAGAGTGTCAGAGAGAGAGTCTGAGAGTGTTACACTGTGTCTCAGAGCGTGACAGAGAGGGTCAGAGAGTGTCACAGTGTGTCTCAGAGAGTGTCAGAGAGAGTCGGAGACTGTTACACTGTGTCTCAGAGAGGGTCAGCGAGGGTCAGAGTGTTTCATAGTGTGTCTCAGAGGGTCAGAGAGTGCTAGAAAGTGTCACAGTTTGTCTCAGAGAGTGTCACAGTGTGTCACAGTCTGTCCGAGAAGGTTACAGTTTATTTTTAGAGTGTATCAGACATTGTCAGAGAGCGTCAGCATTTGTCTCAAAGAGGGTCACAGTCTGTCAGAGGGTGTTACTGTGTGTCTCAGAGAGAGTCAAAAGTGTCGCAGTATGTCTCCAAGAGTGTCACAGTGTCTCAGAGAATGTCACCGTGTGTCTGAGAGTGTCACAGTGTGTTGGAGTGTGTCATAGTGTGTCAGAGAGTTTCATAGTGTGTCATAGTGTGTTTCAGAGATTGTCAGAGAGAGTCAGAGAGTGTCACAGTCTGTCTTAGAGAGTGTCAGAGAGTCCACAGTGTGTCTCGGAGAGCATCACAGTGTGTCAACAAGTGTCACAGTGTGTCTCAGAGTGAGTCAGATAGAGTCAGAGAGTCTCACAGTGTGTAAAAGTCTGTCAGAGAGTGTCACAGTGTGTCTCAGTGTGTCAGAAAGAGTCACAGAGTGTCACGGCATGTCTAAGAGAGTGTCACAGAGCATCAGCGAGTGTCACAGTCTGTCTCAGAGCGGGTCAGAGTGTGTCACAGTCTGTCAGAGTGTGTCACAGTGTTCCTCAGAGATTGTCAGTTAAAGTCAGAGAATGTCACAATGTGTCATAGTCTGTCAGAGAGTGTCATAGTGTGTCTCAGAGAGTGTCAGAGAGAGTCAGAGAGTGTAACTCTGAGTCTCAGAGAGTGTCACAGTGTGTTTCAGAGAGTCAGAGTCAGTGAGAGTCAGAAAGTGTCACAGTGTGTCTCAGAGAGTGTCACAGTGTGTCACAGTCTGTCAGAGAAGGTTATAGTGTATTTCCAATTGTGTCAGAGAGAGTCTGAGAGTGTCACAGTGAGTCATACTGTGTCTCAGAGAGTGTCAGACAGGGTCAGCATTTGTCTCAGAGAATGTCACAGTCTGTGAGAGAGTGCTACAGTCTGTCGCAGAGAGGGTCAGAGTGTGTCACAGAGAGTGACAGAATGAGTCAGAGAGTGTCACAGTGTGTCTCAGAGAGTGTCTCCATGTGTCACAATCTGTAAGAGAAGGCTACAGTGTATTTCCGAGTGGGTCAGAGAGAGTCAGACATTGTCACAGTGTGTCATACTGTGTCTCAGAGAGTGTCAGAGACAGTCAGCATTTGTCTCCAAGAGGGTCACCGTCTGTGAGAGAGTGTTAAAGTCTGTCTCAGAGAGTGAGAGAAAGGGTCAGAGAGTGTCACAGTGTGTCTAAGAGAGTGTCAGAGAAAGTCAGAGAGTGTCACAGTTTATCACAGTCTGTCAAAGAGTGTCACAGTGTACCTCAGAGAGTGTCAGAGAAAGTCAGAATGTCACAGTGTGTCACAGTCTGTCAGAGAGTATCATAGCAGTTCAGGCAGCATCCAACGAGCAGCGAAATCAACGTTTCGGGCAAAAGCCCTTCATCAAGAATAAAGGCAGTGAGCCTGCAGCATGGAGAGATAAGCTAGAGGAGGGTGGGGGTGGGGAGAGAGTAGCATAGAGTACAATGGGTGAGTGGGGGAGGAGATGAAGGTGATAGGTCAAGGAGGAGAGGGTGGAGTGGATAGGTGGAAAAGAAGATAGGCAGGTCGGACAAGTCAAGGAGGCAGTAACTGAGCTGGAAGTTTGAAACTAGGATGAGGTGGGGGAAGGGGAAATGAGGAAGCTGTTGAAGTCCACATTGATGCCCTGGGGTTGAAGTGTTCCGAGGGGGAAGATGAGGCGTTCTTCCTCCAGGCGTCTGGTGGTGAGGGAGCGGCGGTGAAGGAGGCCCAGGACCTCCATGTCCTCGGCAGAGTGGGAGTGGGAGTTGAAATGTTGGGCCACGGGGCGGTTTGGTTGATTGGTGCGGGTGTCTCGGAGATGTTCCCTAAAGCGCTCTGCTAGGAGGCGTCCAGTCTCCCCAATGTAGAGGAGACCACATCGGGAGCAACGGATACAATAAATGATATTGGTGGATGTGCAGGTGAAACTTTGATGGATGGATAGAGGTGAGGGAGGAGGCCTTGGATAGAGGTGAGGGAGGAGGTATGGGCACAGGTTTTACAGTTCCTGCGGTGGCAGGGGAAAGTGCCAGAATGGGAGGGTGGGTCGTAGGGGGGTGTGGACCTGACCAGGTAGTCACGAAGGGAACGGTCTTTGCGGAAGGCAGAAAGGGGTGGGGAGGGAAATATATCCCTGGTGGTGGGGTCTGTTTGGAGGTGGCGGAAATGTCGGTGGATGATTTGGTTGATGCGAAGGTTTGTAGGGTGGAAGGTGAGCACCAGGGGCGTTCTGTCCTTGTTACGGTTGGAGGGGTGGGGTCTGAGGGCGGAGGTGCGGGATGTGGATGAGATGCGTTGGAGGGCATCTTTAACCACATGGGAAGGGAAATTGCGGTCTCTAAAGAAGGAGGCCATCTGGTGTGTTCTGTGGTGGAACTGGTCCTCCTGGGAGCAGATACGGCGGAGGCGGAAAAATTGGGAATACGGGATGGCATTTTTGCAAGAGATAGGGTGGGAAGAGGTGTAATCCAGGTAGCTATGGGAGTCAGTGGGTTTGTAAAAAATGTCCGTGTCAAGTCGGTCGTCATTAATGGAGATGGAGAGGTCCAGGAAGGGGAGCGAGGTGTCAGAGATAGTCCAGGTAAATTTAAGGTCAGGGTGGAATGTGTTGGTGAAGTTGATGAATTGCTCAACCTCCTCGCGGGAGCAGGTACTGGCTCCGACCCCACTCCCAGCTCCACACCCACACCAGATCCCAGCCCCCAGCTCTGCCGAGTTTTCACCATCCCTCCAGACCTCCCACTCACTGAGGACGAACGATCAGTCCTCAGCAAAGGACTCACCTTCATCCCCCTCCGTCCACGCATCAATGAATTTAATACACGACGTGACATCGAACAATTCTTCCGTCGCCTCCGCCTCCGAGCTTACTTTCACAATCAGGACTCCCGCCCACCTTCCGAGGACCCCTTCGCCCACCTCCAACACACTGCATCCACCTGGACACCCCGCGCTGGCCTATTACCTGCCCTTGACCTCTTCATTTCCAACTGCCGCCGGGACATTAACCGCCTCAACCTGTCGTCCCCCCTCCCCCACTCCAACCTCTCACCCTCACAACGCGCAGCCCTCCAATCCCTCTGCTCCAATCCCAACCTCACCGTCAAGCCAGCGGATAAAGGGGGCGCAGTGGTAGTCTGGCGCACTGACCTCTACACCGCTGAAGCCAAACACCAACTCGAGGACACCTCTTCCTACTGCTCCCTCGACCATGACCCCACCCCCCATCACCAAACCATCATCTCCCAGACCATACAGAACCTCATCACCTCAGAAGATCTCCCACCCACAGCTTCCAACCTCATAGTCCGGGAACCCCGCACTGCCCGGTTCTACCTCCTTCCCAAGATCCACAAGCTTGACCACCCTGGCCGACCCATTGTCTCAGCATGCTCCTGCCCCACTGAACTCATCTCTACCTACCTTGACACTGTCCTATCCCCCCTCGTCCAGGAACTCCCCACATACGTTCGAGACACCACTTTCTCAAACACACTGTGACACTCTCTGATCCTATCTGACACTCTCTGAGACAAACTGTGACACGTTCTGACTCTCTCTGACTCTCCGAGACACACTGTCATCCTCTCTTAGACACACTGTGACACTCTCTGACTCTCTCTGAGGCACACTGTGACACGTTCTGACTCTCTCTGACTCTCCGAGACACACTGTCATCCTCTCTTAGACACACTGTGACACTCTCTGACTCTCTCTGAGACAAACTGTGACATGTTCTGACTCTCTCTGACTCTCCGAGACACACTGTCATCCTCTCTTAGACACACTGTGACACTCTCTGAGACAAACTGTGACACGTTCTGACTCTCTCTGACTCTCCGAGACACACTGTCATCCTCTCTTAGACACACTGTGACACTCTCTGACTCTCTCTGAGGCACACTGTGACACTCTCTGACACACTGTAACACAGTGAAACACTCTCTGACTCTCTCTGATTCTCTGAGACACACTGTGACACTCTCATGATAGGCTGCGACACTCTCTGATACTCTCTGAATCACACTGCGACACTCTCTGACACATGCTGAGACACACTGTGACACTTTCTGACACTCTCTCAAACACACTGTGACACTCTCTGAGACACACTATGACACTCTCTGACACTCTCTGAGACACAATGTGACACTCTCTGACATTCTCTCAAACACACTGTGACACTCCTTGAGACACATTGTGACACTCTCTGACAGACTGTGACAGACTGTGACACCCTCAAAGACAGACTGTGTCACTTTCTGACTCTCTGAGACACACTGTGACACTCACAGAGACACACTGTGACACTCTCTGACTCTCTCTGAAACTCTCACACACACTGTGACACTCTCTGTGACACATTGTGACACTCTCTGACACTCTCTCAAACACACTGCGACACTCTCTGAGACACACTGAGACACTCTCTTAGACACACTGTGACACTCTCTAACTCTCTCTGAGGCACACTGTGACATTCTCTGACAGACTGTAACACAGTGAAACACTCTCTGACTCTCTCTGACACTCTGAGACACACTGTGACACACTCTGAAACACACTGTGACACTCTCATGATAGGCTGTGACACTCTCTGATACTCTCTGAATCACACTGCGACACTCTCTGACACACGCTGAGACACAGTGTGACACTTTCTGACACTGTCTCAAACACACTGTGACACTCTCTGACGCTCTCTCAAACACACTGCGACACTCTCTGAGACACATTATGACACTCTCTGACACTCTCTCAAACATACTGCGACACTCTCTGAGACACAATGTGACACTCTCTGACAGACTGTGACACCCTCAAAGACAGACTGTGACACTTTCTGACTCTCTGAGACACACTGTGACACTCACAGAAACACACTGTGACACACTCTGACAGACTGTGACAAAATTTGACACTCTCTGAAAGACACTGTGACACTTTCTGTCTCTCTCTGACTCTCTCTGAGAAACACTGTGACACTCTGACCCGTTCTGACACTCTCTGAGACAGACTGTGAGACTCACTGACATTCTCTAACTCTCTCTGTTACACACTGTGACAATCTCTGACACTCTCTGAGACACACTGTGATACAGTCTGACTCTCTCTGGCTCTCTCTGAGGTACAGTATGACATACTGTGACATTCTCAGACTCACGCTGACACTTTCTGAGACACACTGTGACACTCTCTCACAGACTGTGACCCTCTCTGAGACAAATGCTGACTCTCTCTGACACACTCTGAAATACAATGTAACATTGTCTGACAGACTGTCACAATGTGACACTCTCTGTGACAAACTGTGACACTTTCTGACTCTCTGAAACACAAAATCATCCTCTCTTAGACGCACTGTGGCACTCTCTGAGGCACACTTTGTCACTCTCTGACAGACTGTGACACACTGAGACACTCTCAAGACAGATTGTGACCCTTTCTGTCTCTCTCTCTCTGACTCTCTGAGACACACTGTGACACTCACTGAGACACAATCTGACACTCTCTGACTCTCTCTGCCTCTCTCTGACTCTCTCTGAAACTCTCAGACACACTGTGACACTCTCTGACTCTCTCTGACACTCTCAGACACACCGTGACGCTCTCTGACTTTCTCTGATACTTTGAGACGCATGTTGATACTCTCTGATCCTATCTGAGACACACTGTGACACTCTCTGACAGACTGTGACACTTTCTGACTCTCCCTGAATCTCTTAGACACACTGTGACACTCTCTGACAGACTGTGTCACACTAAGACACTCTCAAAGACAGATTGTGACCCTTTCTGTCTCTCTCTCTCTGACCCTCTGAGACACACTGCGACACTCACTGAGACACAATGTGACACTCTCTGACTCTCTCTGAAAATCTCACACACACTGTGACACTCTCTGAGACACTCTATGACACTCTCTGACTCTCTGGGACACAATGTGACACTCTCTGACACTCTCTGAAAGATGGTGACATTTTCTGAAAAACTGTGACACTCTCTGAGACACACTGTGACACTTGCTGTCTCATTCTGACTCTGAGACACTCTGTCACTCTCAGGGACACACTGTAACATTTTTTGACTCTCTCTCACACTCTCTGAGACACACTGTGTCACTCTCTGACTCTCTCTGAGACACAATGTGACTCTCTCTGACACACTGAGATACACTGTTATGCTCTCTGACACTCTCTGAGAAACACTGTGACACTCTCTGACAGACTCTGACAATTTATGAGACACACGATGACACTCTCTGACCTACTGTGACACTCTCTGACATACGGTGACATTTTCTACGACATTGCGACACACTCTGAGACACACTGTGACACTTTCCGTCTCTCTCTGACCCTCTGAGACACACTGAGACACTCTCTGAGATAGACTGTGATAATCTCTGACTCTCTCTGAGATACACTGTGACACTCACTGACTCACTCTGACACTCTCTGAGACACACTGTGACACTCTCTGACACGCTCTGAGACACACTGTGATATAGTCTGACTCTCTATGGCACTCTCTGAGGCACAGTATGACATACTGTGACACATTTCTGACTCACTCTGACACACTCTGAGACACACTGTGGCACTCTCTCACTGACTGTGACTCTCTCTGAACCAAATGCTGACATGCTCTGACACTCTCTGAGACACAGTATGACACACTGTGACACTTTCTGACTCTCTCTGACACACTCTGAAATACAATGTAACATTCTCTAACAGACTATCACAATATCGCACTCTCTGAGATAAACTGTGACACTTTCTGACTCTCTCTGACTCTCTGAGACACACTGTGACACTCTCTGACAGACCGTGTCACACTGAGACACTCTCAAGACAGATTGTGACACTTTCTGACTCTTTCTCTGACTCTCTGAGACACACTGCGACACTCACTGAGACACACGGTGACACACTCTGACTCTCTCTGAGGCGCACTGTGACACTCTCTGACAGACTGTGATACACTGAAGCACTCTCTGAGAGACTGTGACACTCTGTGAGACACACTGTGACACTCTCTGACATTCTCTGAAACACACTGTGACACTCCCTGACTCTCTCTGAGACACACTGTGACACTCTCTGACATTCTCTGAAACACACTGTGACACTCCCTGACTCTCTCTGAGACACACTGTGACACTCAATGACTCTGACACTCTCTGACACTCTCTGAGACACAGTATGATGCACTGTGACACTTACTGTGTCTCTCTGACACACTCTGAAATACAATGTAACATTCTCTGACAGACTGGGTCCCTCTCTGAGCCAAATGCTGACACTCTCTGACCCTCTCTGAGACACAGTATGACACACTGTGACACTCTCTGACTCTCTCTGACACTGTCTGAGACACACTGTGACACTCTCTGACTCTCTCTGAGACAGACTGTGACACATAGTGACACTCTGTGACTCTATCTGCCACACTGGAACACACTATGGCACTCTCTGTCCCGCTCTGAGACACACTGAGACTTGCTGTCTCTTTCTGACTCTGAGACACTCGGTCACGCTCTGAGACACACTGTAACATTTTTTGACTCTCTCTCACACTCTCTGAGACACACTGTGTCACTCTCTGACTCTCTCTGAGACACAATGTGACTCTCTCTGACACACTGAGATACACTGTGATGCTCTCTGTACTCTCTGAGAAACACTGTGACACTCTCTGACTCTCTCTCACTCTCTGAGACACACTCTCATCCTTTCTTAGACACACTGTGACACTCTCTGACACTGTCTGAGACACACTGTGACACTCTCTGACTCTCTCTGAGACAGACTGTGACACATAGTGACACTCTGTGTCTCTATCTGCCACACTGGAACACACTATGACACTCTCTGTCCCTCTCTGAGACACAGTGACACACTCTGACAGACTGCGACACTCTCTGGGACACACTGAGACACTCTCTGACACACTGTGACACTCTCTGACAGATGGTGACATCTTCTGAGACACTGAGACACTCTCTGAGACACACTGTGAGACTTGCTGTCTCTTTCTGACTCTGAGACACTCGGTCACTCTCTGAGACACACTGTAACATTTTTTGACTCTCTCTCACACGCTCTGAGACACACTGTGTCACTCTCTGACTCTCTCTGAGACACAATGTGACTCTCTCTGACACACTGAGATACACTGCGATGCTCTCTGACACTCTCTGAGAAACACTGTGACACTCTCTGACAGACTGTGACAATTTCTGAGACACACGATGACACTCTCTGACCTACTGTGACACTCTCTGACACACGGTGATACTTTCTGCGACACTGCAACACTCTCTGAGACACAATGTGACACTTTCCGTCTCTCTCTGACTCTCTGAGACACACTGTGACACTCACTGACTAACTCTGACACTCTGAGACACACTGTGAAAATCTCTGACACTCTCTGAGACACACTGTGATACAGTCTGACTCCATATGGCACTCTCTGAGGCACAGTATGACATATTGTGACACTCTCTGACTCACTCTGACACTCTCTGAGACACACTGTGACACTCTCTCACTGACTGTGACCCTCTCTGAGCCAAATGCCGACACTCTCTGACACTCTCTGAGACACAGTATGACACACTGTGACACTTTCTGACTCTCTCTGACACACTCTGAAATACAATGTAACATTCTCTGACAGATTGTCACAATGTGACACTCTCTGAGACACACTGTGACAAGTTCTGACTCTCTCTGACTCTCTGAGACACACTGTCATCCTTTCTTAGACACACTGTGACACTTTCTGACTCGCCCTGACTCTCTGAGACACACTGTGACACTCACTGTGACACTCTCTGACTCTCTGAGGCACACTGTGACACTCTCTGACAGACTCTGACTCACTGAAACACTATCTGACTCTCTCTGACTCTCTGAGACAAACTATGACACTCTCTGAGACACACTGTGACACTCTCTGACTCTCTGAGGCACACTGTGACACTCTCTGACTGTCTATGAAACACACTGTTACACTCTCTAAGAGAATGGGACACACTGTGCCGCTCTCTGAGACACACTGTGCCACTCTCTCACTCTCTCTGAGACACACTGAGGCACAGTATGACATACTGTGACACTCTCTGAGACACACTGTGAGACTCTGTGACTCTGTCTGAAACCCACTGCGACACTCTCTGAGAGACTGTGATACATTGTGACACACTCTGAGACTCTCTGAGACACACTGGGACCCTATATGACACTTTTAGATGCACTGTGACCCTCTCTGACAGACTGTGACACACTGTGACACACTCTGACATTCACTCTGACACACACTGTGACACTCACTGACATTCATTGAAACACACTGTGACACACTCTGACACTATCTGCGGCACACCAGGACCCTCTCTGACAATTTGAGATGCACTGTGACAGTGTCTGAAACTCTCTGAAAAGCACTGTGACACTCTCTGACAGACTGTGACACACTGTGACACTCTCTGACAGACTGTGACGCACTGAGACACTCTCTGAGACACACTGTGACACTCTCTGATCTTATCTGACACTCTCTGAGACACACTGTGACACTCTCTGACAGACTGTGACACACTGCGACATTCTCTGACACTCTCTGACAATTTGAGACACACTGTGATGCTCTCTAATCCTATCTGACACTCTCGGAGACACACTGGGATACAGTCTGACTCTATCTGAAATACACTGTGACACTCTCTGAGAAACTGTGACAAACTGTGACACTCTCTGAGACACACTGGGACCCTCTCTGAGACTTTGAGATGAACTGTGACACACTCTGACACTCTATAAGACACACTGTGACACTCTCTGACATTCTTTGAAACACACTGTGACACTCTCTGACAGACTGTGACACACTCTGACACACTCTGTGACACAGCGGGACCCTCTCTGACAATTTGACATGCACTGGGACACTCTCTGATCCTATCCAACACTCTCTGAGACACACTATGACACTCTCTGACACTCTCTGAAAAGCACTGTGACACTCTCTGACAGACTGTGACACACTGTGACACTCTCTGATACTCTCTGACGCACAATGTGACACTCTCAGACAGACTGTGACACACCGTGACACTCTCTGAGACTGACTGTGACACGTTATAACTCTCTCTGACTCTCTCTGCGGCATACTGTGACACTTTCAGACTCACTCTGACTCTCTGAGACACACTGTGAAACTCTCAGAGACACACTGTGACACTCTCTGACACAATGTGACACCCTCTGAGACAGACTTGACACTCTCTGACTCTCTCTAACTCTCTCTGAAATATACTGTAACCTTCTCTGACAGATTGTGACACACTGTGACACTCTCTGAGACAGTCTGTGACACGTTCTGACTCTCTCCGCCTCTCTGTGACACACTTTGATACCCTCATAGACACACTGTGACACTCTCTGATCCTATCTGACATTCTCAGAGACACACTGTGACACACTTCGACTCTCTCTGACACTCTCTGAGACACACCGTGACACTCTCTGAGAAGGCTGTGACACACTGTGACACTCTCTGACACTTTGAGACACACTGTGACACACTTCGACTCTCTCTGACTCTCTCTGAAATACACTGTGACACTCTCTGACAGGCTGTGACACGCTGTGACACTCTCAAAGACAGACTGTGACACTTTCTGACTCCCTCTAAATCTCTGAGACACACTGTGACACGCTCTTACAGTCGGTGACACACTGTGACACTTTCTGATATTCTCTGAGACACACTATGACGCTCTCTGACACACTGTGCGACTCTCTGAGACAGACTGTAACACTTTCTGACTCTCTCTGAATCTCTGAGACACACTGTGACACTGCGTGACACTCTCTGAGACACAGTGTGACACTCTCTGACAGACTGTGACACACAGTGACACTCTCTTACTCTCTCTGAAACACACTGCGACACTCTCTGACAGACTGTGACACATTGTGACAATCTCAGAGACAGACTGTGACATTTTCTGCCTCTGACTCTGACACACGCTGTGAAAATCTCTGATCCTATCGGACACACTCTGACACTCGCTGAGACACAGTGGGGCACTGTGACACACTGCGACAATCACTGACTCTCTGAGACACATGCTGATTCTCTCTGACACTCTCTGAGACAGAATGTGACACTCTCTGATACTCTCTGAGGCACAGCACGACACACTGTGACACTCACTGACAGGTTGTGACAAACAGTGACATTCTCTGACAATCTCTCAGACACACTGTGACACTCTCTGACTCTCTCTGGTCACTCTCTGAGACACACTGTGTCACGCTCTGACAGACTGAGACAATTTCTGTGACACAATATGACACTCTCTGACACTATCTGAAACTCTCTGTGACACTCTCTGACAGACTGTGACACACTGTGACACTCTCGTACTCTCTCTGAAACACCCTGTTACACTCTCTGACAGACTGTGACACATTGTGACACTCTCAGAGATAGACTGTGGCATTTTCTGACTCTGACTCTGACACACGCTGTGGAAATCTCTGATCCTATTGGACACTCTCTGAGACACACTGTGACACTCTGTGACAGACTGTGACACACTGTGACACTCTCTGACTCTCTGAGACACACTGTGACATTTATGACTCTCTCTCTCACACTCTCTCAGACACACTGTGAAACTCTCTGACACTCTGAGATAGTCTGCGGCACTCTCCCACACTCTCTGAGAAACACTATGACACTCTCTGACAGACTGTGACAGACTGTAACACTTTCTGTGACTCATAATGACACTCTCTGATGGATGGTGACACTCTCTGACTCTGGGTGACATTTTCTGAGACACTGTGACACTCTCTGAGACACACTGTGACATTCTCTGAGGCACACTGTGCCACGCTCTTACAGACGGTGAGACACTGTGACACTTTCTGACACTCTGAGACACACTATGACACTCTCTGACACACTGTGACAGAGTGTGACACTCTCTGGGACAGACTGTGACAATTTCTGACTCTCTGAATCTCTGAGACACACTGTGACACTCTCTGAGGCACACTGTGCCCTGCTCTTACAGACGGTGAGACACTGTGACACTTTCTGACACTCTGAGACACACTATGACACTCTCTGACACACTGTGACAGAGTGTGACACTCTCTGGGACAGACTGTGACAATTTCTGACTCTCTGAATCTCTGAGACACACTTTGGCACAGCCTGACACTCTCTGAGACACAGTGTGACATTCTGTGACAGACTGTGACACGCTGTGATACTCTCTGACTCTCTCTGATACTAACTGTTGCACTCTCTGACCGACTGTGACACACTGTGACACTCTCAGAGACAGACTGTGACACTTTCTGACTCTCCCTGTGTCTCTGACACACACTGTGAAAATCTCTGATCCTATCGGACACTCTCTGAGGCACACTGTGACACTCTCTGACAGACTGTAACACACTGTGACACTCTCTGACTCTCACTGAAAGGCACTGTGACACTCTCTGAAACACACTGTAACACTCACTGAGACATGTTGAGACACACTGTGAAACTCTCATACAGACTGTGATACACTGAAACACTCTCTGAGAGACTGTGACACTCTCTGGAACACACTGTGACACTCTGTGACACTCTCTAAAACACACTGTGACACTCTCTGACACATGCTGAGGCACTCTCTGAGGCACACTGTGACACTCTCTGACAGACTGTTACACACTGTGACACTCTCTGACACTCTCTTAGACACACTGACACGCACTGTTCTTATCTAACACTCTCTGAGACGCACTGCAACACTCTCTGACTCACTCTGACACTCTCTGAGACACACTGTGACATTCTCTCACAGACTATGACACTCTCTGAGCCAAATGTTGACACTCTCTGACACTCTCTGAGACACAGAATGACACACTGTGACACTTTCTGACTCTCTCTGAGACACTGTGCAATACACTGTAAGATTGTCTGACAGATTGTGTCTCACAGTGACACTCTCTGAGAAATCCTGTGACACTTGTTGACTCTTTCTGACTCTCTGAGACACACTGTGTCACTCTCTTAGACACACTGTGACCCTCTCTGACACTCTCTTAAATACACTGTGACATTCTCTGACACTCTCTGAAACACACTGTGATACTCTCTGACAGACTGTGACACACTGAGACACTCTCAAAGACAGACTGTGACACTTTCTGACTCTCTCTGACTCTCTCTGAAATATACTGTAACCTTCTCTGACAGACAGTGACACACTGTGACACTCTCTGACAGACAGTGACACACTGTGACACTCTCTGAGACAGACTGTGACATTTTCTGACTCTCTCTGACTCTCTGTGACACACTGTGACACTCTCTGATCCTATCTGACATTCTCAGAGACACACTGTGACACACTTCGACTGTCTCTGACACTCGCTGAGACACACCGTGACACTCTCTGACAGGCTGTGACACACTGTGACACTCTCTGACACTTTGAGACACACTGTGACACTCTCTGACTCTCTCCGAAAGGCACTGTGACACTCTCTCAAACACACTGAGACATGCCCTCTCAGACTGTGACACACTGCGACACACTCTGACACTCGCTGAGACACACTGGGACACTCTCTGACTCCCTCTGACAATTTGAGATGCACTGTGACACTCTCTTATCCTATCTGAGACACACAGTGACACTCTCTGACAGACTGTGTGAGAGAAGGGGTGAGAGAGAGGTGTGAGAGAGAGTGTTAGAAAGAGAGAAGGGTGAGAGAGAGAGGGGTTAGAGAGAGAGAGGGTGTGAGAGAGATCGGAGTGGAAGAGAGAGCAGGTGAGAAAGAGAGGGGGGTGAGAGAGAGACAGGCTGAGAGAGAGAGGGTGAAACACACTGTGACAGTCTCTGAGAAACTGTGTCAAACTGTAACACTCTCTGAGACTCTCTGAGACACGCTGTGACACTCTCTGAGATTTTGAGATGCACTGTGACACTCTCTGACAGAAAGTGACACACTGTGACACACTCTGACACTCTATAAGACATACTGTGACACTCTCTGACATTCTTTGAAACAAACTGTCATGCTCTCTGACTGACTGTGACACACTCCGACACACTCTGTGACACGCTGGGACCCTCTCTGACAATTTGACACGCACTGTGACACTCTCTGACACACACTGTGACACTCTCTGACATTATTTGAAACACACTGTGACAATCGCTGACAGACTGTGACACACTCTGACACTATCTGCGACACACTGGGACCCTCTCTGACAATTTGAGATGCTCTGTGACACTCTCTGATAGACTGTGACACACTGTGACACACTCTGACACACACTGTGACACTCTCTGACAGAGTCTGACACACACTGTGACACTCTCTGACAATCTTTGAAACACACTGTGACACTCTCTGAAAATCTCTGAAACACACTGTGACACTCTCTGACAGACTGTGACACACTCTGACATACTGTGTGACACAGCGGGACCCTCTCTGACAATTTCACACGCACTGGGATACTCTCTGATCCTATCCAACACACTCTGAGACACACTTTGACACTCTCTGCCTCTCACTGACACTTTGAGACGCACTGTGACACTCTCTGGTCCTATCTGGCACTGTCTGAGACACACTGTGAAATTCTGTGAGAGTCTCAGAGACACACTGGGACCCTCTCTGACAATTTGAGAAGCACTGTGACACTCTCTGACAGACTGTGATACACTCTGACACTCTCTAAGACACACTGGGACCCTCTCTGACAATTTCAGACGCACTGGGACACTCTCTGATCCTATCCGACACTCTCTGAGACACACTGTGACACTCTCTAAAACTCTCTGAAAAGCACTGTGACACTCTCTGACAGACTGTGACACACTGTGACTCTCTCACAGATAGTAACACTTTCAGATTCTCTCAGAATCTCTGACACATGCTGTGAAACTGTCTGTCACTCTCTGAGACACAATGTGACACTCTCTGACAGACTGTTACACTCTGAGACACTCTTTGAGAAGCACTGTGACACTCTCTGATCTTATCTGACACTCTCTGAAAAGCACTGTGACACTCTCAGACAGACTGTGACACACTGTGACACTCTCTGACACACACTGTGACACTCGCTGACAGACTGTGACACACTGTGACGCTATCTGACACTCTCCGGCACTTTGAGATGCACTGTGACACTCTCTGATCCTATCTGACGCTTTCGGAGACACACTGGGATACAGTCTGACTCTATCTGTCACTCTCTGAGGCACAGTATGACGTACTTTGACACTCTCTGACTCACTCTGACATCTCTGAGACACACTGTGACACTCTCTCAGACAGTAGCCATCTCTGAGCCAAATGCTGACACTCTCTGCCACTCTCTGAGACACAGTATGACACACTGTGACACTCTCTGACTCTCCCTGAGGCGCACTAGACACTCTCTGACAGACTGTGACACACTGAAACACACTCTGACTCTCTCTGACACTCTCTTAGACACACTGTGACACTCTCTGACTCTCTCTGAAACACACTGTGACAGTCTCTGAGAAAATGTGACAAACTGTGACACTCTCTGAGACTCTCTGAGACATGCTGGACACTCTCGGAGATTTTGAGATGCACTGTGACACTCTCTGACAGAAAGTGACACACTGAGACACACTCTGACACTGTATAAGACACACTGTGACACTCTCTGACCTTCTTTGATACACACTGTGACACTCTCTGACAGACTGTCACACATTCTGACACACTCTGCGACACAGCGGGACTCTCTCTGACAATTTGACACGCACTAGGACACTCTCTGATCCTATCCAACACACTCTGAGACACACTGTGACACTCTCTGACACACTCTGAAAAGCACTGTGACACTCTCTGACAGACTGTGACACACTGTGACACTCTCTGACTCTCTCTGAAACACACTGTGACACTCTCTGAGACAGACTCTCTCTGAAACACACTGTGACACTCTCTGACAGACTGTGACACACTGTGACACGCTCTGAGACACAATGTGATACTCTGTGAGAGACTGTGACACTCTGACTCTCTCTAAGACTCTGTTACACTCACTGAGACGCACTGTGACACTCTCTGACTCTCTCTGACACTCTCTGAGGCACACTATGACACTCTATGACCGACTGTGACACACTGAGACAGTCTCAAAGACAGACTGTGACACACTCTCTCTGACTCACTCTAAAATATACTTTAAACTTCTCTGTCAGACTGTGCCACACTGAAACACACTGTGACTCTCTCTGACACTCTCTTAGACGCACTGTGACACTCTCTGACTCTCGCTGACACTTTGAGATGCACTATGACACGCTCTGAGACACACTGTGGTACTCTCTAATCCAATCTGACACTCTCTGAGACACACTGTGACACTCTCTGACAGACTGTGACACACTGTGACACTCTCTGACACTTTTGTAGACACACTGCGACACTTTTGGACTCTCTCTGACTCTCTGAGACACACTGTGATACTTTCTTAGACAGTTTGTGACACTTTTTGACTCTCTCTGACACTCTCTGAGGCACACTGTGACACTCTATGACTCTCTCTGACACTCTCTGAGACACACTGTGACACTCTCTGACTCTCTCTGAGACACACTATGACACTCTTTGACACTCTCTGAAACACACTGTGACACTGTCTGACAGACTGTGACACACTATGACACTCTCTGAGACTCTCTGAAACACACTGTGACACTCTCTGACAGACTGTGACACATTGTGCCATGCTCTGAGACACAATGTGATACTCTGTGACAGACTGTGACACTCTGACTCTCTCTAAGACTCTGTTACACTCACTGAGACGAACTGTGACACTCTCTGATCTTATCTGACAATCTCTGAGACTCACTGTGACACTTGCTGACTCTCTCTGAAACACACTGTGACACTCTCTGAAACAGACTGTAACACTCTCTGACTCTCTCTGAAACACACTGTGACAGTCTCTGAGACACACTATGACACTCGCTGACTTTCTCTAAAACACAATGCTACCCTCTCTGACAGACTGTGACACACTGTTACACTCTCTGACAGACTGTGACACACTGTGACACTCTCAGAGACAGACTGTGGCACTTTCTGACACTCCCTGTCTCTCTTGTGAAACTCTCTGATCCTATCGCACACTCTCTGAGGCACACTGTGACACACTCTGACAGACTGTGACACACTGTGACACTCTCTGACACTTTTGTAGACACACTGCGACACTTTTGGACTCTCTCTGACTCTCTGAGACACACTGTGATACTTTCTTAGACAGTTTGTGACACTTTTTGACTCTCTCTGACACTCTCTGAGGCACACTGTGACACTCTATGACCGACTGTGACACACTGAGACAGTCTCAAAGACAGACTGTGACACACTCTCTCTGACGCACTCTAAAATATACTGTAAACTTCTCTGTCAGACTGTGACACACTGAAACACACTGTGACTCTCTCTGACACTCTCTTAGACACACTGTGACACACTCTGACTCTCTCTGACACTCTCTTAGACGCACTGTGACACTCTCTGACTCTCTCTGACACTCTCTGAGACACACTGTGACACTCTCTGAGACACACTGTGACACTCTCTGAGACACACTATGACACTCTATGACCGACTGTGACACACTGAGACAGTCTCAAAGACAGACTGTGACACACTCTCCCTGACTCACTCTAAAATATACTGTAAACTTCTCTGTCAGACTGTGACACACTGAAACACACTGTGACTCTCTCTGACACTCTCTTAGACACACTGTGACACACTCTGACTCTCTCTGACACTCTCTTAGACGCACTGTGACACTCTCTGACTCTCGCTGACACTTTGAGATGCACTATGACATGCTCTGAGACACACTGTGGTACTCTCTAATCCAATCTGACACTCTCTGAGACACACTGTGACACTCTCTGACTCTCTCTGAAACACACTGTTACACTCTCTGAAAGTCTGTGACACACTGTAACACTCTCTGAGACTCTCTGAGACATGCTGGGACACTCTGAGATTTTGAGATGCACTGTGACACTCTGACAGAAAGTGACACACACTGTGACAATCTCTGACAGACTGTGACACACTCTGATAAACTCTGTGACACAGCGGGACATTCTCTGACAATTTGACATGCACTGGGACACTCTCTGATCCTATCCAACACTCTCTGAGACACACTATGACACTCTCTAACACTCTCTGAAAAGCACTGTGACACTCTCTGACAGACTGTGACACTCTCTGAGACACAATGTGACACTCTCTGACAGACTGTGAGAGTGTGAGAGTCTCTGACACTCTCTTAGACACACTGAGACACACTCTGAGACACACTGTCACACTCTCTAACAGACTGTGACACACTGTGGCACCTTGAGACGCACTGTGACACTCTCTGATCCTATCTGACACTCTCTGAGACACACTGTGACACTCTCTGAGACACACTATGACACTCTATGACCGACTGTGACACACTGAGACAGTCTCAAAGACAGACTGTGACACACTCTCTCTGACTCACTCTAAAATATACTGTAAACTTCTCTGTCAGACTGTGACACACTGAAACACACTGTGACACTCTCTGACACTCTCTGACACTCTCTTAGACACACTGTAACACTCTCTGACTCTCTCTGACACTCTCTTAGACGCACTGTGACACTCTCTGACTCTCACTGACACTTTGAGATGCACTATGACACGCTCTGAGACACACTGTGATGCTTTCTGACACTCTCTGAAACACACTGTTACACTCTCTGAAAGTCTGTGACACACTGTAACACTTTCTGAGACTCTCTGAGACATGCTGGGACACACTCTGAGATTTTGAGATGAACTGTGACACTCTGACACTCCATAAGACACACTGTGACACTCTCTGACATTCTTTGAAACACACTGTGACAATCTCTGAGAGACTGTGACACACTCTGACACACTCTGCGACACACTGGGACCCTCTCTGACAATTTGACATGCACTGGGACACTCTCTGATCCTATCCAACACTCTCTGAGACACACTGTGACACTCACTGACACTCTCTGAAAAGCACTGTGACACTCTCTGACAGACTGTGACACACTGTGACACTCTCAAAGACAGACTGTGACATTTTCTGACTCTCTCTGACACTCTTTGAGAAACACTGTGATACTCGCTGACAGACTGTGACACTCTCTGACACTCTCTGAAAGACACTGTGACACTCTCTGACGGACTGTGACACACTGCGACACTCTCTGAGACACAATGTGACATTCTCTGACAGACTGTGAGAGTGTGAGAGTCTCTGACACTCTCTTAGACACACTGAGACACACTTGAGACACACTGTCACACTCTCTAACAGACTGTGACACACTGTGGCACCTTGAGACGCACTGTGACACTCTCTGATCCTATCTGACACTCTCTGAGACACACTGTGACACTCTCTGAGACACACTGTGACACTCTCTGACTCCCTCTGAATGGCACTGTGCCACTCTCTGACACACACTGTGACACTCGCTGACTCTCTCTGAAACACACTGTGACACTCTCAGAGACAGACTGTGACACTTTTTGACACTCCCTGTCTCTCTGACACACACTGTGAAGCTCTCTGATCCTATCGGACTATCTCTGAGACACACTGTGACACTCTGACAGTCTGTGACACACTGTGACACTCTCTGACACTTTCATAGACACACTGTGACACTTTCTGACTCTCGGAGACACACTGTGACATCTCTTAGAGAGTTTGTGACACTTTCCCACTCTCTCTGACACTCTCTGACGCACACTGTGACGCTCTCTGACAGAATGTGACACACTGAGACACTCTCTGAGACAGACTGTGACGCTTTCTGACTCTCTCTGACTCACTCTTACATATACTGTAAACGTCTCTGGCAGACTGTGACACACTGTGACACACTCTGAGGCACACTGTGCCACGCTCTGACACACTGTGACACTCTCTGAGACAGACTGTGACATTTTCTGACTCTCTCTGTCGCTCTGAGACACACGGTGAAACTCACTGAGACACACTATGACACTCTCTGACAGACTGTGACACACTGTGATACTCTCTGAGACACACTGTGATATTCTCTGAGACAGACTGTGACACCTTATGACTCTCTCTGACTCTGAGACACACGGTGAAACTCACTGAGACACAATGTGACATTCTCTGACACACTGTGACAGTCTCTGACTCTCTCTGAAATACACTTTGACACTCTCTGAAAGACTGTGACTCACTGTGACACTCTCTGAACTCTCTTAGACACACTGTGACACTCTCTTATCCTGTCTGACACTTTGAGATTCATTGTGACACTCTCTGATCCCACCTGACACTCTCTGAGACACACTGTGACACTCTGTGACAGACTGTGACACATTGTGACACTTTCTGACTCTCTGAGACACACGCTGACTCTCTCTGAAATACACTGTGACACTCTCTGAAAGACTGTGACTCACTGTGACACTCTCTGAACTCTCTTAGACACACTGTGACACTCTCTTATCCTGTCTGATACTTTGAGATGCATTGTGACACTCTCTGATCCTACCTGACACTCTCTGAGACACACTGTGACACTCTGTGACAGACTGTGACACATTGTGACACTTTCTGACTCTCTGAGACACACGCTGACCACTCTCTGATTCTCTGAGACACTCTCTGACACACTGTGACACTCTCTGACACTCTCTGAGGCACACTGTGCCACCCTCTGACACACTGTGACACTCTCTGAGACAGACTGTGACGTTTTCTGACTCTCTCTGTCGCTCTGAGACACACAGTGAAACTCACTGAGACACACTATAACACTTTCTGACAGACTGTGACACACTGTGATACTCTCTGAGACAGACTGTGACACCTTATGACTCTCTCTGACTCTCTGAGACACACGGTGAAACTCACTGAGACAAATTGTGACATTCTCTGACAGACTGTGACACTCTCTAACAATCTCATAGACACATTGTGACACTCTGACTCTCTCTGAAATACACTGTGACACTCTCTCAAAGACTGTGACTCACTGTGACACTCTCTGAACTCTCTTAGACACACTGTGACACTCTCTTATCCTACCTGACAATCTCTGAGACACACTGTGACACTCTCTGAACTCTCTTAGACACACTGTGACACTCTCTTATCCTGTCTGATATTTTGAGATGCATTGTAACACTCTCTGATCCTACCTGACACTCTCTGAGACACACTGTGATCCTACCTGACACTCTCTGAGACACACTGTGACACTCTCTTATCCAGTCTGACACCCTCTGATCCTACCTGACACTCTCTGAGACACACTGTGATGCTCTCTGTCACTCTCTGAGACACACTGTGACACTCTGTGACAGACTGTGACACATTGTGACACTTTCTGACTCTCTGAGACACACGCTGACTCTCTCTGACACTCTCTAAGACAGACTGTGACACGCTCTGACTCTCTCTGGTACCCTCTGAAGCACAGCACATCACACTGTGACACACTCTGACGCTCTCTGTCACTCTCTGAGAAACACTGTGTCACGCTTGACAAACTGTGACAATTTCTGTGACACACTATGACACTCTCTGAACGACTGTGACACTCTCTGACCCGCTCTGACACTCTCTGAGACACACTGTGACACTTTCTGACTTTCTCTGAGACACACTGTGATACACTCTGACTCTATCTGACACTCTCTGAGGCACAGTATGACATACTGTGACACTATCTGACTCACTCTGACACTCTCTGAGACACACTGTGACTCTCTCTCACTGACTGTGACATGCTCTGAGCAAATGCTGACACTCTCTGACACTCTCTGAGACACAGTATGACACACTGTGACACTTTCTGACTCTCTCTAAGACACTCTGCAATACACTGTAAGATTCTCTAACAGATTGTGTCTCACAGTGACACTCTCGGAGAAAAACTGTGACACTTTCTGACTCTCTCTAACACTCTGAGACACACTTTGAAACTCTTTTAGACTCACTGTGACCCTCTGTGACACTTTCTGAAAGACTGTGACACACTGAGACACTCTCAAAGACACACTGACATTTTCTGACTCTCTCTGACACTCTCTGAGGCACACTGTGACACTCTGTGACACTCTCTGAAAGATTGTGACACACTGAGACACTCTCAAAGACAGACTGTGACACTTTCTGACTCTCTGGGACTCTCTGAGGCACACTGAGACACTCTCTGAAAGACTGTGACACTTTCTGACTCTCTCTGAAAGACACTGTGACACTCTCTGAGAGATTGTGACACACTGTGACACACTGTGACACTGTCCGAGACACACTGGGACCCTCTCTGACAATTTGAGACACACTGTGACCCTCTCTGACAGACTGTGACACACTGTGACACACTCTGACACTGTCTGCGACACACTGGGACCCTCTCTGACAATTTCAGACACACTGTGACACTCTCTGACACTCTCTGAGAAGCACTGTGACACTCTCTGACAGACTGTGACACACTGTGACACTCTCTGAGATGGACTGTGACACTCTCTGATTTTATCTGATGCTCTCGCAGACATAATGGAATACAGTTTGACTCTCTATGACACTCTCTTATGCACAGTTTGACATACTGTGACACTCTCTGACTCACTCTGACATTTCTGAGACACACTGTGACACTCTCTCACAGACTGTGACCATCTCTGAGCCAAATGCTGACACTCTGACACTCTCTGAGACACAGTATGACACACTGTGACACTCTCTGACACTCTCTGAGACACAGTATGACACACTGTGACACTCTCTGACACTCTCTGAGACACACTGTAACACTCTCTCACAGACTGTGACTGTCTCTGAGCCAAATGCTGACACTCTCTGAGACACAGTATCACACACTGTGACACTTTCTGACTCTCTCTGAGACACTCTGCAATACACTGTAAGATTCTCTGACAGATTGTGTCACACTGTGACAATCTCTGAGAAAAACCATGACACTTTCTGACTCTCTCTGACACTCTGGGACACACAGTGAAACTCTCTTAGACTCACTGTGACTCTTTGTGACACTCTCTGACAGACTGTGACACACTGAGACACTCTCAAAGACAGACTGTGACACTTTCTGACTCTATCTGACTCACTCTGAAATAGACTGTAGCCTTCTCTGACAGACTGTGACACACTGTGACACTCTCTGAGACAGACTGTGACACACTCAGACTCTCTCTGAGACTCTTACACACACTGTGACACTCTCTGACAGACTGTGACACACTGTGACACTCTCTTACTCTCTCTGAGACACACTGTGACACTCTCTGACAGACTGTGACACATTGTGACACTCTCAGAGACAGACTGTGACATTTTCTGACTCTGACTCTGACACACACTGTGAAAATCTCTGATCCTATTGGACACTCTCTGAGACACACTGTGACACGTTTTGACATTCTCTGAGAAACACTGTGACACTCTGTGACAGACTGTGACACACTGTGACACTCTCTGACACTTCCTTAGGCACACTGTGACATGCACTGTTCCTACCTAACGCTCTCTGAGATGCACTGCGACACTCTCTGATCCTATCTGACACTCTCTGAGACACACTGTGACACTCTCTGACAGACTGTGACACACTGTGACACTCTCTGACAGACTGTGACACACTGTGACACTCTCAAAGACAGACTGTGACATTTTCTGACTCTCTCTGACACTCTTTGAGACACACTGTGACACTCTCTGACAGACTGTGACACACTGAGGCACTCTCAAAGACAGACTGTGACATGTTCTAACTCTCTCTGACTCTCGCTGAAACGTACTGTAACCTTCTCTGACTCTCTGAGACACACTGTGACACTCTCTGAGACAGACTGTGACACTCTCTGAGACACACCGTAACACGCTGACACACTGTGACACTCTTTGAGACAGACTGTGACACTTTCTGACTCTCTCTGACTCTCTGAGACACGCTGTGACACTCACTGAGACACACTGTGACACTCTCTGACAGACTGTGACACTCTCTGACACCCTCATAGACACACTGTGACACTCTCTGATTCTATCTGACACTCTCTAAGACACACTGTGACACTCTCGGACTCTCTGAGGCACACAGTGACACTTTCTGACTCCACTTTGACTCTCTGAGACACAGTGTGGCACTGCCTGACACTCTGTCACACTCTCTGGCACACTGTGACACTCTCTGAGACCGACTGAGACACTTTCTGATTCTGTCTGACTCTCTGAGACACACTGTGACACTCTCTGAGACAGACTGTGACACTTCTTGATTCTGTCTGACTCTCTGAGACACACTGTGACACTCTCTGAGACACACTGTGTCACTCTCTGACAGACTGTGAGAATTTCTGTGACATACTGTGACACTCTCTGACACTCTCTGTGTCACACTGTGACACTCTCTGACAGACTGTGACACACTGTGACTCTCTCTGACACTCTCTGAGACACACTGTGTCACTCTCTGAGACACACTGTGTCACGCTCTGACAGACTGTGAGAATTTCTGTGACACACTGTGACACTCTCTGTGTCACACTGTGACACTCTCTGACACTCTCTGTGTTACACTGTGACACTCTCTGACAGACTGTGACACTTTCTGACTCTCTCTGACACTCTCTGTGACACACTGTGACTCTCTCTGACAGACTGTGACACACTGAGACACTCTCAAAGACAGACTGTGACACTCTCTGACTCTCCCTGTGTCTCTGACACACATTGTGAAAATCTCTGATCCTATCGGACACTCTCTGAGGTGCACTGTGACACTCTCTGACAGCCTGTAACACACTGTGACACTCTCTTAGACACACTGACACGTACTGTTCTTATCTAACACTTTCTGAGACGCACTGCAACACTCTCTGATCCTATCTGACACTCTCTGAGACACACTGTGACATTCTCTCACAGACTGTGACTCTCTCTGAGCCAAATGCTGACACTCTCTGACACTCTCTGAGACACAGTATGACACACTGTGACACTTTCTGACTCTCTCTGAGACACTCTGCAATACACTTTAAGATTCTCTGACAGATTGTGTCTCACAGTGACACTCTCTGAGAAATACTGTGACACTTTCGGACTCTTTCTGAGTCTCTGAGACACACTGTGTCACTCTCTCAGACACACTGTGAAACTCTCTGACACTCTGAGATAGTCTGCGGCACTCTCCCACACTCTCTGAGAAACACTATGACACTCTCTGACAGACTGTGACAGACTGTAACACTTTCTGTGACTCATAATGACACTCTCTGATGGATGGTGACACTCTCTGACTCTGGGTGACATTTTCTGAGACACTGTGACACTCTCTGACTCTCTCTGATACTATCTTAGACACACTGTGACACTCTCTGAGGCACACTGTGCCATGCTCTTACAGACGGTGACACACTGTGACAGAGTGTGACACTCTCTGAGACACACTATGACACTCTCTGACACACTGTGACAGAGTGTGACACTCTCTGGGACAGACTGTGACAATTTCTGACTCTCTGAATCTCTGAGACCCACTGTGGCACTGCCTGACACTCTCTGAGACACAGTGTAACATTCTGTGACAGACTGTGACATGCTGTGACACTCTCTGACTCTCTCTGAAACTAACTGTGACACTCTCTGACACACTGTGACACACTGTGACACTCTCAGAGACAGACTGTGACACTCTCTGACTCTCCCTGTGTCTCTGACACACATTGTGAAAATCTCTGATCCTATCGGACACTCTCTGAGGTGCACTGTGACACTCTCTGACAGCCTGTAACACACTGTGACACTCTCTTAGACACACTGACACGTACTGTTCTTATCTAACACTTTCTGAGACGCACTGCAACACTCTCTGATCCTATCTGACACTCTCTGAGACACACTGTGACATTCTCTCACAGACTGTGACTCTCTCTGAGCCAAATGCTGACACTCTCTGACACTCTCTGAGACACAGTATGACACACTGTGACACTTTCTGACTCTCTCTGAGACACTCTGCAATACACTTTAAGATTCTCTGACAGATTGTGTCTCACAGTGACACTCTCTGAGAAATACTGTGACACTTTCGGACTCTTTCTGAGTCTCTGAGACACACTGTGTCACTCTCTTAGACACACTGTGACCCTCTCTGACACTCTCTTAAACACATTGTGACATTCTCTGACTCTCTCTGACTCTCTCTAAGGAACACTGTGATACTCTCTGATAGACTGTGACACACTTAGACACTCTCAAAGACAGACTGTGATACTTTCTGACTCTCTGAGACACACTGTGATACTCTCTGACTCTCTCTGAGACACACTGTGACACTCTCTGAGGCACACTGTGACACTCTCTGACACACTGACACTCTCTAAGACAGACTGTGCACTCTCTGATTCTCAAAGACACTCTCTGTGACACACTGTGACACTCTCTGACTCTCTCTGAGGCAAACTGTGACACTTTCTGACTTCCTCTGACTCTCTGAGACACACTGTGATACTCTTTGAGACACACTGTGACACTCTCTGAGACAGACTGTGACATTTTCTGACTCTCTCTGACTCTCTGTGACACACTGTGACACTCTCTGATCCTATCTGACATTCCCAGAGACACACTGTGACACACTTCGACTCTCTCTGACACTCGCTGAGACACACCGTGACACTCTCTGACAGGCTGTGACACACTGTGACACTCTCTGACACTTTGAGACACACTGTGACACTCTCTCAAATACACTGTGACACGCCCTCTCAGACTGTGACACACTGCGACACACTCTGACACTCGCTGAGACACACTGGGACACTCTCTGACTCTCTCTTACAATTTGAGATGCACTGTGACACTCTCTGATCCTATCTGTGACACACTGTGACACTCTCTGACAGACTGTGACACACTGTGTCACTCTCAAAGACAGACTGTGATACTTTCTGACTCCCTCTGACTCACTCTAAAATATACTGTAGCCTTCTCTGACAGAGCATGACCCCCGGTGCCACTCTCTGAGACAGACTGTGACACACTCTGACTCCCTGAGATACACTGTGATACAGTCTGACTCTCTGTGACACTCTATGAGGCACAGTATGACACACTACGACACTCTCTGACTCACTCTGACACTCTCTGAGACAAGCTCTGACACTCTCTCACAGACTGTGACCCTCTCTGAAACAAACTCTAACCATCACTGAAACTCTCTGAGACACACTGTGACACTCTCTCACAGACTGTGACACTCTATGACTGTCTCTTATACTTTTGTAGACACACTGTGACACTCTCTGACTCTCTGAGACACACTGTGACACTCTGTGACTCTCTCTGATACTCTGGAAAACTCTGTGACACTCTCTGTCCCTCTCTGACACTCTCTGAGATACACTGTGACATTTTTGACCCGCTCTCACACTCTTTGAGACACACTGTGACACTCACTGACTCGCTCTGAGACACACTGTGACACTCTCTGACTCTCTCTGAGACACACTGTGACACTCTCTGACTCTCTCTGTGATACCCTGTGACGCGCACTCACACTCTCTGAGAAACACGGTAATGCTCTCTGACAGACTCTGACAGACTGTGACACTTTCTGTGACACACAATAACACTCTCTCACGGACGGTGACACTCTCTGACACTGGGGTGACATTTTCTGAGACACTGTGACACTCCTTGAGACACACTGTGACACTTTCTGTCTCTCTCTGACTCCCTGAGACATACTGTGAGACTCTCTGAATCGCTCTGACCCGCTCTGACTCTCTCTGAGACACACTGTGACACTCTCTGACAGACTGTGACAGGCTGTGACACTCTCTGACTCTCTCTGACACTCTCTTAGACACACTGTAACACTATTTGAGACACACTGTGACACTCTCTGTCTCTCTCTCTGAGACACACTGTGACTCTCTCTGAGGCACACTGTGCCATGCTCTTACAGACTGTGACAGACTGTGACACTCTCTGACTCTCTCTGACACTCTCTTAGACACACTGTAACACTCTTTGAGACACACTGTGACACTCTCTGATCTGCTCTGACTCTCTGACTCTTTCTGAGACGCACTTTGACACTCGTCGACTCACTCTGACACTCTGTGAGGCACAGTATGACATACTGTGACACTCTCTGACTCTCTCTGGCAGTCTCTGAGGCACACTGTGACACTCTCTGACAGACTGTAACACTTCTGAACCTCTCTGACTCACTCTGAAATATACTGTAACCTTCTCTGACAGACTGTGACACACTGTGACACTCTCAGAGACAGACTGTGACACGTTCCGACTCTCTCTGACTCTGAGACACGCTGTGAGTCTCTCTTAAACACACTGTGACTCTCTCTGACACTCTCTGCGGCACACTGTGACACGCTCTGACAGACTGTGACACACTGTGACATTCTCTGACCCTCTCTGAGACCGACTGTGACACTCTCTGACTCTCCCTGACACTCTCTGAGGCAGACTGAGACACTCTCTGAAACACACTGTGGCACTCTCTGACTCTCCCTGACACTCTCTGAGGCAGACTGAGACACTCTCTGAAACAGACTGTGGCACTCTCTCACAGACTGTGACACTCTCTGACAGACTATGACACACTGTGACACACTCTGACCCTCTCTGAGACCGACTGTGACACTCTCTGACTCTCCCTGACACTCTCTGAGGCACAGCACGACATCTGTGACCCTCTCTGACAGATTGTGACAAACTGTGACACTCTCTGACCCTCTCTGACTCACTCCCAAATATACTGTAACCATCTCTGCCAGACTGTGACACACTGAGACACTCTCATAGACACACTATGACACTCTCTGATTCTATCTGACACTCTCTGATACACACTGTGACACTCTCTGACTCTCTCTGACACTCCCCGAAACACAATATGACATTCTCTGACAGACTGTGACAGACTGTGGCACTCCCTGACACACTATAACACTCTCTGACTGACTGTGACACACTCTGACACATGGTGAAATTCGCTGTGACACTCTTTAAGACACACTGTGACACTCTCTGACTATCTCTGAGTCACCCTATAATTCTCTCTAACAGACTATGACACACTGTGGCACTCTCTGACAGACTGTGACACACAATGACACACTCTGACGCTCTCTGATACACAGTGTGAGACTCTCTGTGACACACTGTGACACTCTCTGACACTCTCTTAGACACACTGTCACACTCTCTAACTCTCTCTGAAACACACTGTGAAACTCTCTGACAGACTGTAATACACTGTGACACTCTCTGACACTCTCTTAGACACACGGTGACACGCTCTGACTCTCCCTGACACTCTCTGAGACACACTGTGACACTCTCTGACACATGGTGACATATTCTGAGATACTGTGATGCTCTCTGTGACACTGTGACACGTTCCATCTCTCTCTGATTCCCTGAGACACACTTCGACACTCTCTGACAGATTGTGACACTGACTGACTGTGACACTCCCGGACACACTATGACATTCTCTGAGACATTGTGACACTCTCTGAAACACAATGTGACACTCTCTGACTCTCTCTGACTCTCTGGGACACACTGTGACACTCTCTGAGATGCACTGGGACACACTGTGACACTCTCTGTCTCTCTCTGACACTCTGAGACACACTGTGATACACTGTGACTCTCTCTCTGACACTCTCCAAAATACAATGTGGCACTCTCTGACAGACAGGGACAGACTGTGACACTCCTGACACACTGTAACACTCTCTGACTGGCTCTGACACACTCTGACACATGGTGAAATTCTCTGTGACACTGTGACACTCTGAGACACACTGTGATACTCTCTGTCTCTCTCTCTCTCTGACACTCTGAGACACACTGTGACACTCTGTGCCTCTCTCTGACACTCTTTGAGATGCACTGTGACACTCTGTGACTCTCTCGGTCACTTTCTGAAACACAATGTGGCACTCTCTGACCGACTGTGACACACTGTGACACTCCCTGACACACAAAAACACTCTCTGACACATGGTGAAATTCTCTGTGACACTGTGACACTCTCTAAGACACACTGTGACACTCTCTGAGAGACACTGAGACCCTCTTTGTCTCTCTCTGTGACAATTTTTGACTCTCTCTCACACTCTCTGAGACACACTGTGTCACTTTCTGACTCTCTCTGAGAAACACTGTGACACTCTCTGACAGACTGTGACAGACTGTGACAATTTATGAGACACACGATGACACTCACTGACCTACTGTGACACTCTCTGACACACGGTGACATTTTCTGCGACACTGTGACACTCTCTGAGACACACTGTGACACTCTCTCATAGACTGTGACTCTCTCTGAGCCAAATGCTGACACTCTCTGGCACTCTCTGAGACACAGTATGACACACTGTGACACGTTCTGACACACTCTGAAATACAATGTAACATTCTCTGACAGACTGTCACAATGTGACACTCTCTGAGACAAACTGTGACACTTTCTGACTCTCTCTGACTCTCTGAAACACACTCTCATCCTCTCTTAGATGCACTGTGACACTCTCTGAGACACACTGTGACACACTCTGACAGACCGTGTCACACTGAGACACTCTCAAGACAGATTGTGACCCTTTCTGTCTCTCTCTCTCTGACTCTGTGAGACACAATGTGACACTCACTGAGACACAATCTGACACTCTCTGTCTCTCTCCGAAACTCTCAGACACACTGAGACACTCTCTGACTCACTGTGACACTCTCAGACACACCGTGACACTCTCTGACTTTCTCTAACACTTTGAGACACAATTTGACACTCTCTGATCCTATCTTACACTCTCTGAGACACACTGTGACACTCTCTGACTCTCTCTGAAACACAATGTGACACTCGCTGACAGACTATGACACTTTCTGACTCTCCCTGAATCTCTGAGACACACTGTGACACCATCTGACTCTCTCTGAAACTCTCTGTGACACTCTCTGACACACGCTGACTCACACTGTGACACTCTGGCACTTTCTCAAACACACTGTGACACTCTCTGATCCTATTTGACACTCTCTGAGGCAAACTGTGACACTTTCTGACTCTCTCTGACTATCTGAAACACACTGTCATCCTCTCTTAGATGCACTGTGACACTCTCTTAGATGCACTGTGACACTCTCTGACAGACTGTGTCACACTGAGACACTCTCAAGACAGATTGTGACCCTTTCTGTCTCTCTCTCTCTGACTCTCTGAGACACAATGTGACACTCACTGAGGCACAATCTGACACTCTCTGACTCTCTCTGAAACTCTCAGACACACTGTGACACTCTCTGACAGACTGTGTCACACTGAGACACTCTCAAGACAGATTGTGACCCTTTCTGTCTCTCTCTCTCTGACTCTCTGAGACACAATGTGACACTCACTGAGGCACAATCTGACACTCTCTGACTCTCTCTGAAACTCTCAGACACACTGTGACACTCTCTGACAGACTGTGTCACACTGAGACACTCTCAAGACAGATTGTGACCCTTTCTGTCTCTCTCTCTCTGACTCTCTGAGACACAATGTGACACTCACTGAGGCACAATCTGACACTCTCTGACTCTCCAAAACTCTTAGACACACTGTGACACTCTCTGACAGACTGTGTCACACTGAGACACTCTCAAGACAGATTGTGACCCTTTCTGTCTCTCTCTCTCTGACTCTCTGAGACACACTGTGACACTCACTGAGGCACAATCTGACACTCTCTGACTCTCCAAAACTCTTAGACACACTGTGACACTCTCTGGCTCTCTCTGACACTCTCAGACACACCGTGACACGCTCTGCGACACACTATGACACTCTCTCAAATGCACTGTGATACTCTCTGACTCTCTGAGATACAGTATGACACTCTCTGACATTCTCTCAAACACACTGCGTCACTCTCTGTGACACATTCTGACACTCTCTGAGGGACTGTGACACACTGTGACACTCTCTGACAGTCGCTGAGACACTGGGACAGTCTCTGACTCTGTGACTATTTGAGACGCATTGTGACACTCTCTGACTCTCTCTGAAATACACTGTGACACTCTCTGAAACACACTGTGACACTCTCTGAGACTCTCTGAGACACACAGTGACACTCTCTGACAGACTGTGACAGACTGTGACACCCTCAAAGACAGACTGTGTCACTTTCTGACTCTCTGAGACACACTGTGACACTCACAGAGACACACTGTGACATTCTCTGACAGACTGTGACAAACTGTGACACTCTCTGAGAGACACTGTGACACTTTCCGTCTCTCTCTGACTCTCTCTGAGACACACTGACACTCTCTGACCCGTTCTGACACTCTCTGAGACAGACTGTGAGACTCACTGACATTCTCTAACTCTCTCTGTTACACACTGTGACAATCTCTGACACTCTCTGAGACACTCTGTGATACAGTCTGACTCTCTCTGGCTCTCTCTGAGGTACAGTACGACATACTGTGACACTCGCTGACTCACTCTGACACACGCTGAGACACACTGTGACACTCTCTGACACTCTCTGAGTCAAGCTGTGACATGTTCTGACTCTCTCTGACTCTCCGAGACACACTGTCATCCTCTCTGAGACACACTGTGACACTCTCTGACTCTGTCTGATACTTTGAGCTGCACTGTGACACTCTTTGATCCTATCTGGCACTCTCTGAGACACACTGGGACACTCTCTGACTCTCTCTGAAACACACTGTGGCACTCGCTGACAGATTGTGACACATTCTGACTCTACCTGAATTTCTGAGACACACTGTGACCCTCTCTGACACACGCTGAGGCACACTGTGACACCCTCTGACACTCTCTCATACACACTATGACACTCTCTGACTCTCTCTGAGACACAATGTGACACTCTCTGACACTCTCTCAAATGCACTGTGACACTCTCCGACTCTCTGAGATACACTATGACACTCTCTGACACTCTCTCAAACACACTGCGACACTCTCTGAGACAAATTGTGACACTCTCTGCCAGACTGTGACACACTGTGACACTCTCATAGACACACTATGACACTCTCTGATTCTATCTGACACTCTCTGATACACACTGTGACACTCTCTGACTCTCTCTGACACTCCCCGAAACACAATATGACATTCTCTGACAGACTGTGACAGACTGTGGCACTCCCTGACACACTATAACACTCTCTGACTGACTGTGACACACTCTGACACATGGTGAAATTCGCTGTGACACTCTTTAAGACACACTGTGACACTCTCTGACTATCTCTGAGTCACCCTATAATTCTCTCTAACAGACTATGACACACTGTGGCACTCTCTGACAGACTGTGACACACAATGACACACAATGACGCTCTCTGATACACAGTGTGAGACTCTCTGTGACACACTGTGACACACTATGACACTCTCTTAGACACACTGTGACACTCTCTGACACTCTCTTAGACACACTGTCACACTCTCTAACTCTCTCTGAAACACACTGTGAAACTCTCTGACAGACTGTAATACACTGTGACACTCTCTGACACTCTCTTAGACACACGGTGACACGCTCTGACTCTCCATGACACTCTCTGAGACACACTGTGACACTCTCTGACACATGGTGACATATTCTGAGATACTGTGATGCTCTCTGTGACACTGTGACACGTTCCATCTCTCTCTGATTCCCTGAGACACACTTCGACACTCTCTGACACATTGTGACACTGACTGACTGTGACACTCCCGGACACACTATGACATTCTCTGAGACATTGTGACACTCTCTGAAACACAATGTGACACTCTCTGACTCTCTCTGACTCTCTGGGACACACTGTGACACTCTCTGAGATGCACTGGGACACACTGTGACACTCTCTGTCTCTCTCTGACACTCTGAGACACACTGTGATACACTGTGACTCTCTCTCTGACACTCTCCAAAATACAATGTGGCACTCTCTGACAGACAGGGACAGACTGTGACACTCCTGACACACTGTAACACTCTCTGACTGGCTCTGACACACTCTGACACATGGTGAAATTCTCTGTGACACTGTGACACTCTGAGACACACTGTGATACTCTCTGTCTCTCTCTCTCTCTGACACTCTGAGACACGCTGTGACACTCTGTGCCTCTCTCTGACACTCTTTGAGATGCACTGTGACACTCTGTGACTCTCTCGGTCACTTTCTGAAACACAATGTGGCACTCTCTGACCGACTGTGACACACTGTGACACTCCCTGACACACAAAAACACTCTCTGACACATGGTGAAATTCTCTGTGACACTGTGACACTCTCTAAGACACACTGTGACACTCTCTGAGAGACACTGAGACCCTCTTTGTCTCTCTCTGTGACAATTTTTGACTCTCTCTCACACTCTCTGAGACACACTGTGTCACTTTCTGACTCTCTCTGAGAAACACTGTGACACTCTCTGACAGACTGTGACAGACTGTGACAATTTATGAGACACACGATGACACTCACTGACCTACTGTGACACTCTCTGACACACGGTGACATTTTCTGCGACACTGTGACACTCTCTGAGACACACTGTGACACTCTCTCATAGACTGTGACTCTCTCTGAGCCAAATGCTGACACTCTCTGGCACTCTCTGAGACACAGTATGACACACTGTGACACGTTCTGACACACTCTGAAATACAATGTAACATTCTCTGACAGACTGTCACAATGTGACACTCTCTGAGACACACTGTGACACACTCTGACAGACCGTGTCACACTGAGACACTCTCAAGACAGATTGTGACCCTTTCTGTCTCTCTCTCTCTGACTCTGTGAGACACACTGTGACACTCACTGAGACACAATCTGACACTCTCTGACTCTCTCCGAAACTCTCAGACACACTGAGACACTCTCTGACTCACTGTGACACTCTCAGACACACCGTGACACTCTCTGACTTTCTCTAACACTTTGAGACACAATTTGACACTCTCTGATCCTATCTTACACTCTCTGAGACACACTGTGACACTCTCTGACTCTCTCTGAAACACAATGTGACACTCGCTGACAGACTGTGACACTTTCTGACTCTCCCTGAATCTCTGAGACACACTGTGACACCATCTGACTCTCTCTGAAACTCTCTGTGACACTCTCTGACACACGCTGACTCACACTGTGACACTCTGGCACTTTCTCAAACACACTGTGACACTCTCTGATCCTATTTGACACTCTCTGAGGCAAACTGTGACACTTTCTGACTCTCTCTGACTATCTGAAACACACTGTCATCCTCTCTTAGATGCACTGTGACACTCTCTGACAGACTGTGTCACACTGAGACACTCTCAAGACAGATTGTGACCCTTTCTGTCTCTCTCTCTCTGACTCTCTGAGACACAATGTGACACTCACTGAGGCACAATCTGACACTCTCTGACTCTCTCTGAAACTCTCAGACACACTGTGACACTCTCTGACAGACTGTGTCACACTGAGACACTCTCAAGACAGATTGTGACCCTTTCTGTCTCTCTCTCTCTGACTCTCTGAGACACAATGTGACACTCACTGAGGCACAATCTGACACTCTCTGACTCTCTCTGAAACTCTCAGACACACTGTGACACTCTCTGACAGACTGTGTCACACTGAGACACTCTCAAGACAGATTGTGACCCTTTCTGTCTCTCTCTCTCTGACTCTCTGAGACACACTGTGACACTCACTGAGGCACAATCTGACACTCTCTGACTCTCCAAAACTCTTAGACACACTGTGACACTCTCTGACAGACTGTGTCACACTGAGACACTCTCAAGACAGATTGTGACCCTTTCTGTCTCTCTCTCTCTCTGACTCTCTGAGACACACTGTGACACTCACTGAGGCACAATCTGACACTCTCTGACTCTCCAAAACTCTTAGACACACTGTGACACTCTCTGGCTCTCTCTGACACTCTCAGACACACCGTGACACGCTCTGCGACACACTATGACACTCTCTCAAACGCACTGTGATACTCTCTGACTCTCTGAGATACAGTATGACCCTCTCTGACATTCTCTCAAACACACTGCGTCACTCTCTGTGACACATTCTGACACTCTCTGAGGGACTGTGACACACTGTGACACTCTCTGACAGTCGCTGAGACACTGGGACAGTCTCTGACTCTGTGACTATTTGAGACGCATTGTGACACTCTCTGACTCTCTCTGAAACACACTGTGACACTCTCTGAAACACACTGTGACACTCTCTGAGACTCTCTGAGACACACAGTGACACTCTCTGACAGACTGTGACAGACTGTGACACCCTCAAAGACAGACTGTGTCACTTTCTGACTCTCTGAGACACACTGTGACACTCACAGAGACACACTGTGACATTCTCTGACAGACTGTGACAAACTGTGACACTCTCTGAGAGACACTGTGACACTTTCCGTCTCTCTCTGACTCTCTCTGAGACACACTGACACTCTCTGACCCGTTCTGACACTCTCTGAGACAGACTGTGAGACTCACTGACATTCTCTAACTCTCTCTGTTACACACTGTGACAATCTCTGACACTCTCTGAGACACTCTGTGATACAGTCTGACTCTCTCTGGCTCTCTCTGAGGTACAGTACGACATACTGTGACACTCGCTGACTCACTCTGACACACGCTGAGACACACTGTGACACTCTCTGACACTCTCTGAGTCAAGCTGTGACATGTTCTGACTCTCTCTGACTCTCCGAGACACACTGTCATCCTCTCTGAGACACACTGTGACACTCTCTGACTCTGTCTGATACTTTGAGCTGCACTGTGACACTCTTTGATCCTATCTGGCACTCTCTGAGACACACTGGGACACTCTCTGACTCTCTCTGAAACACACTGTGGCACTCGCTGACAGATTGTGACACATTCTGACTCTACCTGAATTTCTGAGACACACTGTGACCCTCTCTGACACACGCTGAGGCACACTGTGACACCCTCTGACACTCTCTCATACACACTATGACACTCTCTGACTCTCTCTGAGACACAATGTGACACTCTCTGACACTCTCTCAAACGCACTGTGACACTCTCCGACTCTCTGAGATACACTATGACACTCTCTGACACTCTCTCAAACACTCTGCGACACTCTCTGAGACAAATTGTGACACTCTCTGCCAGACTGTGACACACTGTGACACTCTCATAGACACACTATGACACTCTCTGATTCTATCTGACACTCTCTGATACACACTGTGACACTCTCTGACTCTCTCTGACACTCCCCGAAACACAATATGACATTCTCTGACAGACTGTGACAGACTGTGGCACTCCCTGACACACTATAACACTCTCTGACTGACTGTGACACACTCTGACACATGGTGAAATTCGCTGTGACACTCTTTAAGACACACTGTGACACTCTCTGACTATCTCTGAGTCACCCTATAATTCTCTCTAACAGACTATGACACACTGTGGCACTCTCTGACAGACTGTGACACACAATGACACACAATGACGCTCTCTGATACACAGTGTGAGACTCTCTGTGACACACTGTGACACACTATGACACTCTCTTAGACACACTGTGACACTCTCTGACACTCTCTTAGACAAACTGTCACACTCTCTAACTCTCTCTGAAACACACTGTGAAACTCTCTGACAGACTGTAATACACTGTGACACTCTCTGACACTCTCTTAGACACACGGTGACACGCTCTGACTCTCCCTGACACTCTCTGAGACACACTGTGACACTCTCTGACACATGGTGACATATTCTGAGATACTGTGATGCTCTCTGTGACACTGTGACACGTTCCATCTCTCTCTGATTCCCTGAGACACACTTCGACACTCTCTGACACATTGTGACACTGACTGACTGTGACACTCCCGGACACACTATGACATTCTCTGAGACATTGTGACACTCTCTGAAACACAATGTGACACTCTCTGACTCTCTCTGACTCTCTGGGACACACTGTGACACTCTCTGAGATGCACTGGGACACACTGTGACACTCTCTGTCTCTCTCTGACACTCTGAGACACACTGTGATACACTGTGACTCTCTCTCTGACACTCTCCAAAATACAATGTGGCACTCTCTGACAGACAGGGACAGACTGTGACACTCCTGACACACTGTAACACTCTCTGACTGGCTCTGACACACTCTGACACATGGTGAAATTCTCTGTGACACTGTGACACTCTGAGACACACTGTGATACTCTCTGTCTCTCTCTCTCTCTCTGACACTCTGAGACACGCTGTGACACTCTGTGCCTCTCTCTGACACTCTTTGAGATGCACTGTGACACTCTGTGACTCTCTCGGTCACTTTCTGAAACACAATGTGGCACTCTCTGACCGACTGTGACACACTGTGACACTCCCTGACACACAAAAACACTCTCTGACACATGGTGAAATTCTCTGTGACACTGTGACACTCTCTAAGTCACACTGTGACACTCTCTGAGAGACACTGAGACCCTCTTTGTCTCTCTCTGTGACAATTTTTGACTCTCTCTCACACTCTCTGAGACACACTGTGTCACTTTCTGACTCTCTCTGAGAAACACTGTGACACTCTCTGACAGACTGTGACAGACTGTGACAATTTATGAGACACACGATGACACTCACTGACCTACTGTGACACTCTCTGACACACGGTGACATTTTCTGCGACACTGTGACACTCTCTGAGACACACTGTGACACTCTCTCATAGACTGTGACTCTCTCTGAGCCAAATGCTGACACTCTCTGGCACTCTCTGAGACACAGTATGACACACTGTGACACGTTCTGACACACTCTGAAATACAATGTAACATTCTCTGACAGACTGTCACAATGTGACACTCTCTGAGACAAACTGTGACACTTTCTGACTCTCTCTGACTCTCTGAAACACACTCTCATCCTCTCTTAGATGCACTGTGACACTCTCTGAGACACACTGTGACACACTCTGACAGACCGTGTCACACTGAGACACTCTCAAGACAGATTGTGACCCTTTCTGTCTCTCTCTCTCTGACTCTGTGAGACACAATGTGACACTCACTGAGACACAATCTGACACTCTCTGACTCTCTCCGAAACTCTCAGACACACTGTGACACTCTCTGACTCACTGTGACACTCTCAGACACACCGTGACACTCTCTGACTTTCTCTAACACTTTGAGACACAATTTGACACTCTCTGATCCTATCTTACACTCTCTGAGACACACTGTGACACTCTCTGACTCTCTCTGAAACACAATGTGACACTCGCTGACAGACTGTGACACTTTCTGACTCTCCCTGAATCTCTGAGACACACTGTGACACCATCTGACTCTCTCTGAAACTCTCTGTGACACTCTCTGACACACGCTGACTCACACTGTGACACTCTGGCACTTTCTCAAACACACTGTGACACTCTCTGATACTATTTGACACTCTCTGAGGCAAACTGTGACACTTTCTGACTCTCTCTGACTATCTGAAACACACTGTCATCCTCTCTTAGATGCACTGTGACACTCTCTTAGATGCACTGTGACACTCTCTGACAGACTGTGTCACACTGAGACACTCTCAAGACAGATTGTGACCCTTTCTGTCTCTCTCTCTCTGACTCTCTGAGACACAATGTGACACTCACTGAGGCACAATCTGACACTCTCTGACTCTCTCTGAAACTCTCAGACACACTGTGACACTCTCTGACAGACTGTGTCACACTGAGACACTCTCAAGACAGATTGTGACCCTTTCTGTCTCTCTCTCTCTAACTCTCTGAGACACAATGTGACACTCACTGAGGCACAATCTGACACTCTCTGACTCTCTCTGAAACTCTCAGACACACTGTGACACTCTCTGACAGACTGTGTCACACTGAGACACTCTCAAGACAGATTGTGACCCTTTCTGTCTCTCTCTCTCTGACTCTCTGAGACACAATGTGACACTCACTGAGGCACAATCTGACACTCTCTGACTCTCTCTGAAACTCTCAGACACACTGTGACACTCTCTGACAGACTGTGTCACACTGAGACACTCTCAAGACAGATTGTGACCCTTTCTGTCTCTCTCTCTCTGACTCTCTGAGACACACTGTGACACTCACTGAGGCACAATCTGACACTCTCTGACTCTCCAAAACTCTTAGACACACTGTGACACTCTCTGACAGACTGTGTCACACTGAGACACTCTCAAGACAGATTGTGACCCTTTCTGTCTCTCTCTCTCTGACTCTCTGAGACACACTGTGACACTCACTGAGGCACAATCTGACACTCTCTGACTCTCCAAAACTCTTAGACACACTGTGACACTCTCTGGCTCTCTCTGACACTCTCAGACACACCGTGACACGCTCTGCGACACACTATGACACTCTCTCAAACGCACTGTGATACTCTCTGACTCTCTGAGATACAGTATGACACTCTCTGACATTCTCTCAAACACACTGCGTCACTCTCTGTGACACATTCTGACACTCTCTGAGGGACTGTGACACACTGTGACACTCTCTGACAGTCGCTGAGACACTGGGACAGTCTCTGACTCTGTGACTATTTGAGACGCATTGTGACACTCTCTGACTCTCTCTGAAACACACTGTGACACTCTCTGAAACACACTGTGACACTCTCTGAGACTCTCTGAGACACACAGTGACACTCTCTGACAGACTGTGACAGACTGTGACACCCTCAAAGACAGACTGTGTCACTTTCTGACTCTCTGAGACACACTGTGACACTCACAGAGACACACTGTGACATTCTCTGACAGACTGTGACAAACTGTGACACTCTCTGAGAGACACTGTGACACTTTCCGTCTCTCTCTGACTCTCTCTGAGACACACTGACACTCTCTGACCCGTTCTGACACTCTCTGAGACAGACTGTGAGACTCACTGACATTCTCTAACTCTCTCTGTTACACACTGTGACAATCTCTGACACTCTCTGAGACACTCTGTGATACAGTCTGACTCTCTCTGGCTCTCTCTGAGGTACAGTACGACATACTGTGACACTCGCTGACTCACTCTGACACACGCTGAGACACACTGTGACACTCTCTGACACTCTCTGAGTCAAGCTGTGACATGTTCTGACTCTCTCTGACTCTCCGAGACACACTGTCATCCTCTCTGAGACACACTGTGACACTCTCTGACTCTGTCTGATACTTTGAGCTGCACTGTGACACTCTTTGATCCTATCTGGCACTCTCTGAGACACACTGGGACACTCTCTGACTCTCTCTGAAACACACTGTGGCACTCGCTGACAGATTGTGACACATTCTGACTCTACCTGAATTTCTGAGACACACTGTGACCCTCTCTGACACACGCTGAGGCACACTGTGACACCCTCTGACACTCTCTCATACACACTATGACACTCTCTGACTCTCTCTGAGACACAATGTGACACTCTCTGACACTCTCTCAAACGCACTGCGACACTCTCTGAGACAAATTGTGACACTCTCTGCCAGACTGTGACACACTGTGACACTCTCATAGACACACTATGACACTCTCTGATTCTATCTGACACTCTCTGATACACACTGTGACACTCTCTGACTCTCTCTGACACTCCCCGAAACACAATATGACATTCTCTGACAGACTGTGACAGACTGTGGCACTCCCTGACACACTATAACACTCTCTGACTGACTGTGACACACTCTGACACATGGTGAAATTCGCTGTGACACTCTTTAAGACACACTGTGACACTCTCTGACTATCTCTGAGTCACCCTATAATTCTCTCTAACAGACTATGACACACTGTGGCACTCTCTGACAGACTGTGACACACAATGACACACAATGACGCTCTCTGATACACAGTGTGAGACTCTCTGTGACACACTGTGACACACTATGACACTCTCTTAGACACACTGTGACACTCTCTGACACTCTCTTAGACACACTGTCACACTCTCTAACTCTCTCTGAAACACACTGTGAAACTCTCTGACAGACTGTAATACACTGTGACACTCTCTGACACTCTCTTAGACACACGGTGACACGCTCTGACTCTCCCTGACACTCTCTGAGACACACTGTGACACTCTCTGACACATGGTGACATATTCTGAGATACTGTGATGCTCTCTGTGACACTGTGACACGTTCCATCTCTCTCTGATTCCCTGAGACTCACTTCGACACTCTCTGACACATTGTGACACTGACTGACTGTGACACTCCCGGACACACTATGACATTCTCTGAGACATTGTGACACTCTCTGAAACACAATGTGACACTCTCTGACTCTCTCTGACTCTCTGGAACACACTGTGACACTCTCTGAGATGCACTGTGACACACTGTGACACTCTCTGTCTCTCTCTGACACTCTGAGACACACTGTGATACACTGTGACTCTCTCTCTGACACTCTCCAAAATACAATGTGGCACTCTCTGACAGACAGGGACAGACTGTGACACTCCTGACACACTGTAACACTCTCTGACTGGCTCTGACACACTCTGACACATGGTGAAATTCTCTGTGACACTCTGAGACACACTGTGATACTCTCTGTCTCTCTCTCTCTCTGACACTCTGAGACACGCTGTGACACTCTGTGCCTCTCTCTGACACTCTTTGAGATGCACTGTGACACTCTGTGACTCTCTCGGTCACTTTCTGAAACACAATGTGGCACTCTCTGACCGACTGTGACACACTGTGACACTCCCTGACACACAAAAACACTCTCTGACACATGGTGAAATTCTCTGTGACACTGTGACACTCTCTAAGACACACTGTGACACTCTCTGAGAGACACTGAGACCCTCTTTGTCTCTCTCTGTGACAATTTTTGACTCTCTCTCACACTCTCTGAGACACACTGTGTCACTTTCTGACTCTCTCTGAGAAACACTGTGACACTCTCTGACAGACTGTGACAGACTGTGACAATTTATGAGACACACGATGACACTCACTGACCTACTGTGACACTCTCTGACACACGGTGACATTTTCTGCGACACTGTGACACTCTCTGAGACACACTGTGACACTCTCTCATAGACTGTGACTCTCTCTGAGCCAAATGCTGACACTCTCTGGCACTCTCTGAGACACAGTATGACACACTGTGACACGTTCTGACACACTCTGAAATACAATGTAACATTCTCTGACAGACTGTCACAATGTGACACTCTCTGAGACAAACTGTGACACTTTCTGACTCTCTCTGACTCTCTGAAACACACTCTCATCCTCTCTTAGATGCACTGTGACACTCTCTGAGACACACTGTGACACACTCTGACAGACCGTGTCACACTGAGACACTCTCAAGACAGATTGTGACCTTTCCTGTCTCTCTCTCTCTGACTCTGTGAGACACAATGTGACACTCACTGAGACACAATCTGACACTCTCTGACTCTCTCCGAAACTCTCAGACACACTGAGACACTCTCTGACTCACTGTGACACTCTCAGACACACCGTGACACTCTCTGACTTTCTCTAACACTTTGAGACACAATTTGACACTCTCTGATCCTATCTTACACTCTCTGAGACACACTGTGACACTCTCTGACTCTCTCTGAAACACAATGTGACACTCGCTGACAGACTGTGACACTTTCTGACTCTCCCTGAATCTCTGAGACACACTGTGACACCATCTGACTCTCTCTGAAACTCTCTGTGACACTCTCTGACACACGCTGACTCACACTGTGACACTCTGGCACTTTCTCAAACACACTGTGACACTCTCTGATCCTATTTGACACTCTCTGAGGCAAACTGTGACACTTTCTGACTCTCTCTGACTATCTGAAACACACTGTCATCCTCTCTTAGATGCACTGTGACACTCTCTTAGATGCACTGTGACACTCTCTGACAGACTGTGTCACACTGAGACACTCTCAAGACAGATTGTGACCCTTTCTGTCTCTCTCTCTCTGACTCTCTGAGACACAATGTGACACTCACTGAGGCACAATCTGACACTCTCTGACTCTCTCTGAAACTCTCAGACACACTGTGACACTCTCTGACAGACTGTGTCACACTGAGACACTCTCAAGACAGATTGTGACCCTTTCTGTCTCTCTCTCTCTGACTCTCTGAGACACAATGTGACACTCACTGAGGCACAATCTGACACTCTCTGACTCTCTCTGAAACTCTCAGACACACTGTGACCCTCTCTGACACACGCTGAGGCACACTGTGACACCCTCTGACACTCTCTCATACACACTATGACACTCTCTGACTCTCTCTGAGACACAATGTGACACTCTCTGACACTCTCTCAAACGCACTGTGACACTCTCCGACTCTCTGAGATACACTATGACACTCTCTGACACTCTCTCAAACACACTGCGACACTCTCTGAGACAAATTGTGACACTCTCTGCCAGACTGTGACACACTGTGACACTCTCATAGACACACTATGACACTCTCTGATTCTATCTGACACTCTCTGATACACACTGTGACACTCTCTGACTCTCTCTGACACTCCCCGAAACACAATATGACATTCTCTGACAGACTGTGACAGACTGTGGCACTCCCTGACACACTATAACACTCTCTGACTGACTGTGACACACTCTGACACATGGTGAAATTCGCTGTGACACTCTTTAAGACACACTGTGACACTCTCTGACTATCTCTGAGTCACCCTATAATTCTCTCTAACAGACTATGACACACTGTGGCACTCTCTGACAGACTGTGACACACAATGACACACAATGACGCTCTCTGATACACAGTGTGAGACTCTCTGTGACACACTGTGACACACTATGACACTCTCTTAGACACACTGTGACACTCTCTGACACTCTCTTAGACACACTGTCACACTCTCTAACTCTCTCTGAAACACACTGTGAAACTCTCTGACAGACTGTAATACACTGTGACACTCTCTGACACTCTCTTAGACACACGGTGACACGCTCTGACTCTCCCTGACACTCTCTGAGACACACTGTGACACTCTCTGACACATGGTGACATATTCTGAGATACTGTGATGCTCTCTGTGACACTGTGACACGTTCCATCTCTCTCTGATTCCCTGAGACACACTTCGACACTCTCTGACACATTGTGACACTGACTGACTGTGACACTCCCGGACACACTATGACATTCTCTGAGACATTGTGACACTCTCTGAAACACAATGTGACACTCTCTGACTCTCTCTGACTCTCTGGGACACACTGTGACACTCTCTGAGATGCACTGTGACACACTGTGACACTCTCTGTCTCTCTCTGACACTCTGAGACACACTGTGATACACTGTGACTCTCTCTCTGACACTCTCCAAAATACAATGTGGCACTCTCTGACAGACAGGGACAGACTGTGACACTCCTGACACACTGTAACACTCTCTGACTGGCTCTGACACACTCTGACACATGGTGAAATTCTCTGTGACACTGTGACACTCTGAGACACACTGTGATACTCTCTGTCTCTCTCTCTCTCTGACACTCTGAGACACGCTGTGACACTCTGTGCCTCTCTCTGACACTCTTTGAGATGCACTGTGACACTCTGTGACTCTCTCGGTCACTTTCTGAAACACAATGTGGCACTCTCTGACCGACTGTGACACACTGTGACACTCCCTGACACACAAAAACACTCTCTGACACATGGTGAAATTCTCTGTGACACTGTGACACTCTCTAAGACACACTGTGACACTCTCTGAGAGACACTGAGACCCTCTTTGTCTCTCTCTGTGACAATTTTTGACTCTCTCTCACACTCTCTGAGACACACTGTGTCACTTTCTGACTCTCTCTGAGAAACACTGTGACACTCTCTGACAGACTGTGACAGACTGTGACAATTTATGAGACACACGATGACACTCACTGACCTACTGTGACACTCTCTGACACATGGTGACATTTTCTGCGACACTGTGACACTCTCTGAGACACACTGTGACACTCTCTCATAGACTGTGACTCTCTCTGAGCCAAATGCTGACACTCTCTGGCACTCTCTGAGACACAGTATGACACACTGTGACACGTTCTGACACACTCTGAAATACAATGTAACATTCTCTGACAGACTGTCACAATGTGACACTCTCTGAGACAAACTGTGACACTTTCTGACTCTCTCTGACTCTCTGAAACACACTCTCATCCTCTCTTAGATGCACTGTGACACTCTCTGAGACACACTGTGACACACTCTGACAGACCGTGTCACACTGAGACACTCTCAAGACAGATTGTGACCCTTTCTGTCTCTCTCTCTCTGACTCTGTGAGACACAATGTGACACTCACTGAGGCACAATCTGACACTCTCTGACTCTCTCCGAAACTCTCAGACACACTGAGACACTCTCTGACTCACTGTGACACTCTCAGACACACCGTGACACTCTCTGACTTTCTCTAACACTTTGAGACACAATTTGACACTCTCTGATCCTATCTTACACTCTCTGAGACACACTGTGACACTCTCTGACTCTCTCTGAAACACAATGTGACACTCGCTGACAGACTGTGACACTTTCTGACTCTCCCTGAATCTCTGAGACACACTGTGACACCATCTGACTCTCTCTGAAACTCTCTGTGACACTCTCTGACACACGCTGACTCACACTGTGACACTCTGGCACTTTCTCAAACACACTGTGACACTCTCTGATCCTATTTGACACTCTCTGAGGCAAACTGTGACACTTTCTGACTCTCTCTGACTATCTGAAACACACTGTCATCCTCTCTTAGATGCACTGTGACACTCTCTTAGATGCACTGTGACACTCTCTGACAGACTGTGTCACACTGAGACACTCTCAAGACAGATTGTGACCCTTTCTGTCTCTCTCTCTCTGACTCTCTGAGACACAATGTGACACTCACTGAGGCACAATCTGACACTCTCTGACTCTCTCTGAAACTCTCAGACACACTGTGACACTCTCTGACAGACTGTGTCACACTGAGACACTCTCAAGACAGATTGTGACCCTTTCTGTCTCTCTCTCTCTGACTCTCTGAGACACAATGTGACACTCACTGAGGCACAATCTGACACTCTCTGACTCTCTCTGAAACTCTCAGACACACTGTGACACTCTCTGACAGACTGTGTCACACTGAGACACTCTCAAGACAGATTGTGACCCTTTCTGTCTCTCTCTCTCTGACTCTCTGAGACACAATGTGACACTCACTGAGGCACAATCTGACACTCTCTGACTCTCTCTGAAACTCTCAGACACACTGTGACACTCTCTGACAGACTGTGTCACACTGAGACACTCTCAAGACAGATTGTGACCCTTTCTGTCTCTCTCTCTCTGACTCTCTGAGACACACTGTGACACTCACTGAGGCACAATCTGACACTCTCTGACTCTCCAAAACTCTTAGACACACTGTGACACTCTCTGACAGACTGTGTCACACTGAGACACTCTCAAGACAGATTGTGACCCTTTCTGTCTCTCTCTCTCTGACTCTCTGAGACACACTGTGACACTCACTGAGGCACAATCTGACACTCTCTGACTCTCCAAAACTCTTAGACACACTGTGACACTCTCTGGCTCTCTCTGACACTCTCAGACACACCGTGACACGCTCTGCGACACACTATGACACTCTCTCAAACGCACTGTGATACTCTCTGACTCTCTGAGATACAGTATGACACTCTCTGACATTCTCTCAAACACACTGCGTCACTCTCTGTGACACATTCTGACACTCTCTGAGGGACTGTGACACACTGTGACACTCTCTGACAGTCGCTGAGACACTGGGACAGTCTCTGACTCTGTGACTATTTGAGACGCATTGTGACACTCTCTGACTCTCTCTGAAACACACTGTGACACTCTCTGAAACACACTGTGACACTCTCTGAGACTCTCTGAGACACACAGTGACACTCTCTGACAGACTGTGACAGACTGTGACACCCTCAAAGACAGACTGTGTCACTTTCTGACTCTCTGAGACACACTGTGACACTCACAGAGACACACTGTGACATTCTCTGACAGACTGTGACAAACTGTGACACTCTCTGAGAGACACTGTGACACTTTCCGTCTCTCTCTGACTCTCTCTGAGACACACTGACACTCTCTGACCCGTTCTGACACTCTCTGAGACAGACTGTGAGACTCACTGACATTCTCTAACTCTCTCTGTTACACACTGTGACAATCTCTGACACTCTCTGAGACACTCTGTGATACAGTCTGACTCTCTCTGGCTCTCTCTGAGGTACAGTACGACATACTGTGACACTCGCTGACTCACTCTGACACACGCTGAGACACACTGTGACATTCTCTGACACTCTCTGAGTCAAGCTGTGACATGTTCTGACTCTCTCTGACTCTCCGAGACACACTGTCATCCTCTCTGAGACACACTGTGACACTCTCTGACTCTGTCTGATACTTTGAGCTGCACTGTGACACTCTTTGATCCTATCTGGCACTCTCTGAGACACACTGGGACACTCTCTGACTCTCTCTGAAACACACTGTGGCACTCGCTGACAGATTGTGACACATTCTGACTCTACCTGAATTTCTGAGACACACTGTGACCCTCTCTGACACACGCTGAGGCACACTGTGACACCCTCTGACACTCTCTCATACACACTATGACACTCTCTGACTCTCTCTGAGACACAATGTGACACTCTCTGACACTCTCTCAAACGCACTGTGACACTCTCCGACTCTCTGAGATACACTATGACACTCTCTGACACTCTCTCAAACACACTGCGACACTCTCTGAGACAAATTGTGACACTCTCTGCCAGACTGTGACACACTGTGACACTCTCATAGACACACTATGACACTCTCTGATTCTATCTGACACTCTCTGATACACACTGTGACACTCTCTGACTCTCTCTGACACTCCCTGAAACACAATATGACATTCTCTGACAGACTGTGACAGACTGTGGCACTCCCTGACGCACTATAACACTCTCTGACTGACTGTGACACACTCTGACACATGGTGAAATTCGCTGTGACACTCTTTAAGACACACTGTGACACTCTCTGACTATCTCTGAGTCACCCTATAATTCTCTCCAACAGACTATGACACACTGTGGCACTCTCTGACAGACTGTGACACACAATGACACACAATGACGCTCTCTGATACACAGTGTGAGACTCTCTGTGACACACTGTGACACACTATGACACTCTCTTAGACACACTGTGACACTCTCTGACTCTCTCTTAGACACACTGTCACACTCTCTAACTCTCTCTGAAACACACTGTGAAACTCTCTGACAGACTGTAATACACTGTGACACTCTCTGACACTCTCTTAGACACACGGTGACACGCTCTGACTCTCCCTGACACTCTCTGAGACACACTGTGACACTCTCTGACACATGGTGACATATTCTGAGATACTGTGATGCTCTCTGTGACACTGTGACACGTTCCATCTCTCTCTGATTCCCTGAGACACACTTCGACACTCTCTGACACATTGTGACACTGACTGACTGTGACACTCCCGGACACACTATGACATTCTCTGAGACATTGTGACACTCTCTGAAACACAATGTGACACTCTCTGACTCTCTCTGACTCTCTGGGACACACTGTGACACTCTCTGAGATGCACTGTGACACACTGTGACACTCTCTGTCTCTCTCTGACACTCTGAGACACACTGTGATACACTGTGACTCTCTCTCTGACACTCTCCAAAATACAATGTGGCACTCTCTGACAGACAGGGACAGACTGTGACACTCCTGACACACTGTAACACTCTCTGACTGGCTCTGACACACTCTGACACATGGTGAAATTCTCTGTGACACTGTGACACTCTGAGACACACTGTGATACTCTCTGTCTCTCTCTCTCTCTGACACTCTGAGACACGCTGTGACACTCTGTGCCTCTCTCTGACACTCTTTGAGATGCACTGTGACACTCTGTGACTCTCTCGGTCACTTTCTGAAACACAATGTGGCACTCTCTGACCGACTGTGACACACTGTGACACTCCCTGACACACAAAAACACTCTCTGACACATGGTGAAATTCTCTGTGACACTGTGACACTCTCTAAGACACACTGTGACACTCTCTGAGAGACACTGAGACCCTCTTTGTCTCTCTCTGTGACAATTTTTGACTCTCTCTCACACTCTCTGAGACACACTGTGTCACTTTCTGACTCTCTCTGAGAAACACTGTGACACTCTCTGACAGACTGTGACAGACTGTGACAATTTATGAGACACACGATGACACTCACTGACCTACTGTGACACTCTCTGACACACGGTGACATTTTCTGCGACACTGTGACACTCTCTGAGACACACTGTGACACTCTCTCATAGACTGTGACTCTCTCTGAGCCAAATGCTGACACTCTCTGGCACTCTCTGAGACACAGTATGACACACTGTGACACGTTCTGACACACTCTGAAATACAATGTAACATTCTCTGACAGACTGTCACAATGTGACACTCTCTGAGACAAACTGTGACACTTTCTGACTCTCTCTGACTCTCTGAAACACACTCTCATCCTCTCTTAGATGCACTGTGACACTCTCTGAGACACACTGTGACACACTCTGACAGACCGTGTCACACTGAGACACTCTCAAGACAGATTGTGACCCTTCCTGTCTCTCTCTCTCTGACTCTGTGAGACACACTGTGACACTCACTGAGACACAATCTGACACTCTCTGACTCTCTCCGAAACTCTCAGACACACTGAGACACTCTCTGACTCACTGTGACACTCTCAGACACACCGTGACACTCTCTGACTTTCTCTAACACTTTGAGACACAATTTGACACTCTCTGATCCTATCTTACACTCTCTGAGACACACTGTGACACTCTCTGACTCTCTCTGAAACACAATGTGACACTCGCTGACAGACTGTGACACTTTCTGACTCTCCCTGAATCTCTGAGACACACTGTGACACCATCTGACTCTCTCTGAAACTCTCTGTGACACTCTCTGACACACGCTGACTCACACTGTGACACTCTGGCACTTTCTCAAACACACTGTGACACTCTCTGATCCTATTTGACACTCTCTGAGGCAAACTGTGACACTTTCTGACTCTCTCTGACTATCTGAAACACACTGTCATCCTCTCTTAGATGCACTGTGACACTCTCTTAGATGCACTGTGACACTCTCTGACAGACTGTGTCACACTGAGACACTCTCAAGACAGATTGTGACCCTTTCTGTCTCTCTCTCTCTGACTCTCTGAGACACAATGTGACACTCACTGAGGCACAATCTGACACTCTCTGACTCTCTCTGAAACTCTCAGACACACTGTGACACTCTCTGACAGACTGTGTCACACTGAGACACTCTCAAGACAGATTGTGACCCTTTCTGTCTCTCTCTCTCTGACTCTCTGAGACACAATGTGACACTCACTGAGGCACAATCTGACACTCTCTGACTCTCTCTGAAACTCTCAGACACACTGTGACCCTCTCTGACACACGCTGAGGCACACTGTGACACCCTCTGACAATCTCTCATACACACTATGACACTCTCTGACTCTCTCTGAGACACAATGTGACACTCTCTGACACTCTCTCAAACGCACTGTGACACTCTCCGACTCTCTGAGATACACTATGACACTCTCTGACACTCTCTCAAACACACTGCGACACTCTCTGAGACAAATTGTGACACTCTCTGCCAGACTGTGACACACTGTGACACTCTCATAGACACACTATGACACTCTCTGATTCTATCTGACACTCTCTGATACACACTGTGACACTCTCTGACTCTCTCTGACACTCCCCGAAACACAATATGACATTCTCTGACAGACTGTGACAGACTGTGGCACTCCCTGACACACTATAACACTCTCTGACTGACTGTGACACACTCTGACACATGGTGAAATTCGCTGTGACACTCTTTAAGACACACTGTGACACTCTCTGACTATCTCTGAGTCACCCTATAATTCTCTCCAACAGACTATGACACACTGTGGCACTCTCTGACAGACTGTGACACACAATGACACACAATGACGCTCTCTGATACACAGTGTGAGACTCTCTGTGACACACTGTGACACACTATGACACTCTCTTAGACACACTGTGACACTCTCTGACACTCTCTTAGACACACTGTCACACTCTCTAACTCTCTCTGAAACACACTGTGAAACTCTCTGACAGACTGTAATACACTGTGACACTCTCTGACACTCTCTTAGACACACGGTGACACGCTCTGACTCTCCCTGACACGCTCTGAGACACACTGTGACACTCTCTGACACATGGTGACATATTCTGAGATACTGTGATGCTCTCTGTGACACTGTGACACGTTCCATCTCTCTCTGATTCCCTGAGACACACTTCGACACTCTCTGACACATTGTGACACTGACTGACTGTGACACTCCCGGACACACTATGACATTCTCTGAGACATTGTGACACTCTCTGAAACACAATGTGACACTCTCTGACTCTCTCTGACTCTCTGGGACACACTGTGACACTCTCTGAGATGCACTGTGACACACTGTGACACTCTCTGTCTCTCTCTGACACTCTGAGACACACTGTGATACACTGTGACTCTCTCTCTGACACTCTCCAAAATACAATGTGGCACTCTCTGACAGACAGGGACAGACTGTGACACTCCTGACACACTGTAACACTCTCTGACTGGCTCTGACACACTCTGACACATGGTGAAATTCTCTGTGACACTGTGACACTCTGAGACACACTGTGATACTCTCTGTCTCTCTCTCTCTCTCTGACACTCTGAGACACGCTGTGACACTCTGTGCCTCTCTCTGACACTCTTTGAGATGCACTGTGACACTCTGTGACTCTCTCGGTCACTTTCTGAAACACAATGTGGCACTCTCTGACCGACTGTGACACACTGTGACACTCCCTGACACACAAAAACACTCTCTGACACATGGTGAAATTCTCTGTGACACTGTGACACTCTCTAAGACACACTGTGACACTCTCTGAGAGACACTGAGACCCTCTTTGTCTCTCTCTGTGACAATTTTTGACTCTCTCTCACACTCTCTGAGACACACTGTGTCACTTTCTGACTCTCTCTGAGAAACACTGTGACACTCTCTGACAGACTGTGACAGACTGTGACAATTTATGAGACACACGATGACACTCACTGACCTACTGTGACACTCTCTGACACACGGTGACATTTTCTGCGACACTGTGACACTCTCTGAGACACACTGTGACACTCTCTCATAGACTGTGACTCTCTCTGAGCCAAATGCTGACACTCTCTGGCACTCTCTGAGACACAGTATGACACACTGTGACACGTTCTGACACACTCTGAAATACAATGTAACATTCTCTGACAGACTGTCACAATGTGACACTCTCTGAGACAAACTGTGACACTTTCTGACTCTCTCTGACTCTCTGAAACACACTCTCATCCTCTCTTAGATGCACTGTGACACTCTCTGAGACACACTGTGACACACTCTGACAGACCGTGTCACACTGAGACACTCTCAAGACAGATTGTGACCCTTTCTGTCTCTCTCTCTCTGACTCTGTGAGACACAATGTGACACTCACTGAGACACAATCTGACACTCTCTGACTCTCTCCGAAACTCTCAGACACACTGTGACACTCTCTGACTCACTGTGACACTCTCAGACACACCATGACACTCTCTGACTTTCTCTAACACTTTGAGACACAATTTGACACTCTCTGATCCTATCTTACACTCTCTGAGACACACTGTGACACTCTCTGACTCTCTCTGAAACACAATGTGACACTCGCTGACAGACTGTGACACTTTCTGACTCTCCCTGAATCTCTGAGACACACTGTGACACCATCTGACTCTCTCTGAAACTCTCTGTGACACTCTCTGACACACGCTGACTCACACTGTGACACTCTGGCACTTTCTCAAACACACTGTGACACTCTCTGATCCTATTTGACACTCTCTGAGGCAAACTGTGACACTTTCTGACTCTCTCTGACTATCTGAAACACACTGTCATCCTCTCTTAGATGCACTGTGACACTCTCTTAGATGCACTGTGACACTCTCTGACAGACTGTGTCACACTGAGACACTCTCAAGACAGATTGTGACCCTTTCTGTCTCTCTCTCTCTGACTCTCTGAGACACACTGTGACACTCACTGAGGCACAATCTGACACTCTCTGACTCTCCAAAACTCTTAGACACACTGTGACACTCTCTGACAGACTGTGTCACACTGAGACACTCTCAAGACAGATTGTGACCCTTTCTGTCTCTCTCTCTCTGACTCTCTGAGACACACTGTGACACTCACTGAGGCACAATCTGACACTCTCTGACTCTCCAAAACTCTTAGACACACTGTGACACTCTCTGGCTCTCTCTGACACTCTCAGACACACCGTGACACGCTCTGCGACACACTATGACACTCTCTCAAACGCACTGTGATACTCTCTGACTCTCTGAGATACAGTATGACACTCTCTGACATTCTCTCAAACACACTGCGTCACTCTCTGTGACACATTCTGACACTCTCTGAGGGACTGTGACACACTGTGACACTCTCTGACAGTCGCTGAGACACTGGGACAGTCTCTGACTCTGTGACTATTTGAGACGCATTGTGACACTCTCTGACTCTCTCTGAAACACACTGTGACACTCTCTGAAACACACTGTGACACTCTCTGAGACTCTCTGAGACACACAGTGACACTCTCTGACAGACTGTGACAGACTGTGACACCCTCAAAGACAGACTGTGTCACTTTCTGACTCTCTGAGACACACTGTGACACTCACAGAGACACACTGTGACATTCTCTGACAGACTGTGACAAACTGTGACACTCTCTGAGAGACACTGTGACACTTTCCGTCTCTCTCTGACTCTCTCTGAGACACACTGACACTCTCTGACCCGTTCTGACACTCTCTGAGACAGACTGTGAGACTCACTGACATTCTCTAACTCTCTCTGTTACACACTGTGACAATCTCTGACACTCTCTGAGACACTCTGTGATACAGTCTGACTCTCTCTGGCTCTCTCTGAGGTACAGTACGACATACTGTGACACTCGCTGACTCACTCTGACACACGCTGAGACACACTGTGACACTCTCTGACACTCTCTGAGTCAAGCTGTGACATGTTCTGACTCTCTCTGACTCTCCGAGACACACTGTCATCCTCTCTGAGACACACTGTGACACTCTCTGACTCTGTCTGATACTTTGAGCTGCACTGTGACACTCTTTGATCCTATCTGGCACTCTCTGAGACACACTGGGACACTCTCTGACTCTCTCTGAAACACACTGTGGCACTCGCTGACAGATTGTGACACATTCTGACTCTACCTGAATTTCTGAGACACACTGTGACCCTCTCTGACACACGCTGAGGCACACTGTGACACCCTCTGACACTCTCTCATACACACTATGACACTCTCTGACTCTCTCTGAGACACAATGTGACACTCTCTGACACTCTCTCAAACGCACTGTGACACTCTCCGACTCTCTGAGATACACTATGACACTCTCTGACACTCTCTCAAACACACTGCGACACTCTCTGAGACAAATTGTGACACTCTCTGCCAGACTGTGACACACTGTGACACTCTCATAGACACACTATGACACTCTCTGATTCTATCTGACACTCTCTGATACACACTGTGACACTCTCTGACTCTCTCTGACACTCCCTGAAACACAATATGACATTCTCTGACAGACTGTGACAGACTGTGGCACTCCCTGACGCACTATAACACTCTCTGACTGACTGTGACACACTCTGACACATGGTGAAATTCGCTGTGACACTCTTTAAGACACACTGTGACACTCTCTGACTATCTCTGAGTCACCCTATAATTCTCTCCAACAGACTATGACACACTGTGGCACTCTCTGACAGACTGTGACACACAATGACACACAATGACGCTCTCTGATACACAGTGTGAGACTCTCTGTGACACACTGTGACACACTATGACACTCTCTTAGACACACTGTGACACTCTCTGACACTCTCTTAGACACACTGTCACACTCTCTAACTCTCTCTGAAACACACTGTGAAACTCTCTGACAGACTGTAATACACTGTGACACTCTCTGACACTCTCTTAGACACACGGTGACACGCTCTGACTCTCCCTGACACTCTCTGAGACACACTGTGACACTCTCTGACACATGGTGACATATTCTGAGATACTGTGATGCTCTCTGTGACACTGTGACACGTTCCATCTCTCTCTGATTCCCTGAGACACACTTCGACACTCTCTGACACATTGTGACACTGACTGACTGTGACACTCCCGGACACACTATGACATTCTCTGAGACATTGTGACACTCTCTGAAACACAATGTGACACTCTCTGACTCTCTCTGACTCTCTGGAACACACTGTGACACTCTCTGAGATGCACTGGGACACACTGTGACACTCTCTGTCTCTCTCTGACACTCTGAGACACACTGTGATACACTGTGACTCTCTCTCTGACACTCTCCAAAATACAATGTGGCACTCTCTGACAGACAGGGACAGACTGTGACACTCCTGACACACTGTAACACTCTCTGACTGGCTCTGACACACTCTGACACATGGTGAAATTCTCTGTGACACTGTGACACTCTGAGACACACTGTGATACTCTCTGTCTCTCTCTCTCTCTCTGACACTCTGAGACACACTGTGACACTCTGTGCCTCTCTCTGACACTCTTTGAGATGCACTGTGACACTCTGTGACTCTCTCGGTCACTTTCTGAAACACAATGTGGCACTCTCTGACCGACTGTGACACACTGTGACACTCCCTGACACACAAAAACACTCTCTGACACATGGTGAAATTCTCTGTGACACTGTGACACTCTCTAAGACACACTGTGACACTCTCTGAGAGACACTGAGACCCTCTTTGTCTCTCTCTGTGACAATTTTTGACTCTCTCTCACACTCTCTGAGACACACTGTGTCACTTTCTGACTCTCTCTGAGAAACACTGTGACACTCTCTGACAGACTGTGACAGACTGTGACAATTTATGAGACACACGATGACACTCACTGACCTACTGTGACACTCTCTGACACACGGTGACATTTTCTGCGACACTGTGACACTCTCTGAGACACACTGTGACACTCTCTCATAGACTGTGACTCTCTCTGAGCCAAATGCTGACACTCTCTGGCACTCTCTGAGACACAGTATGACACACTGTGACACGTTCTGACACACTCTGAAATACAATGTAACATTCTCTGACAGACTGTCACAATGTGACACTCTCTGAGACAAACTGTGACACTTTCTGACTCTCTCTGACTCTCTGAAACACACTCTCATCCTCTCTTAGATGCACTGTGACACTCTCTGAGACACACTGTGACACTCTCTGACAGACTGTGTCACACTGAGACACTCTCAAGACAGATTGTGACCCTTTCTGTCTCTCTCTCTCTGACTCTGTGAGACACAATGTGACACTCACTGAGACACAATCTGACACTCTCTGACTCTCTCCGAAACTCTCTGACACACTGAGACACTCTCTGACTCACTGTGACACTCTCAGACACACCGTGACACTCTCTGACTTTCTCTAACACTTTGAGACACAATTTGACACTCTCTGATCCTATCTTACACTCTCTGAGACACACTGTGACACTCTCTGACTCTCTCTGAAACACAATGTGACACTCGCTGACAGACTGTGACACTTTCTGACTCTCCCTGAATCTCTGAGACACACTGTGACACCATCTGACTCTCTCTGAAACTCTCTGTGACACTCTCTGACACACGCTGACTCACACTGTGACACTCTGGCACTTTCTCAAACACACTGTGACACTCTCTGATCCTATTTGACACTCTCTGAGGCAAACTGTGACATTTTCTGACTCTCTCTGACTATCTGAAACACACTGTCATCCTCTCTTAGATGCACTGTGACACTCTCTTAGATGCACTGTGACACTCTCTGACAGACTGTGTCACACTGAGACACTCTCAAGACAGATTGTGACCCTTTCTGTCTCTCTCTCTCTGACTCTCTGAGACACAATGTGACACTCACTGAGGCACAATCTGACACTCTCTGACTCTCTCTGAAACTCTCAGACACACTGTGACACTCTCTGACAGACTGTGTCACACTGAGACACTCTCAAGACAGATTGTGACCCTTTTTGTCTCTCTCTCTCTGACTCTCTGAGACACAATGTGACACTCACTGAGGCACAATCTGACACTCTCTGACTCTCTCTGAAACTCTCAGACACACTGTGACACTCTCTGACAGACTGTGTCACACTGAGACACTCTCAAGACAGATTGTGACCCTTTCTGTCTCTCTCTCTCTGACTCTCTGAGACACAATGTGACACTCACTGAGGCACAATCTGACACTCTCTGACTCTCTCTGAAACTCTCAGACACACTGTGACACTCTCTGACAGACTGTGTCACACTGAGACACTCTCAAGACAGATTGTGACCCTTTCTGTCTCTCTCTCTCTGACTCTCTGAGACACACTGTGACACTCACTGAGGCACAATCTGACACTCTCTGACTCTCCAAAACTCTTAGACACACTGTGACACTCTCTGACAGACTGTGTCACACTGAGACACTCTCAAGACAGATTGTGACCCTTTCTGTCTCTCTCTCTCTGACTCTCTGAGACACACTGTGACACTCACTGAGGCACAATCTGACACTCTCTGACTCTCCAAAACTCTTAGACACACTGTGACACTCTCTGGCTCTCTCTGACACTCTCAGACACACCGTGACACGCTCTGCGACACACTATGACACTCTCTCAAACGCACTGTGATACTCTCTGACTCTCTGAGATACAGTATGACACTCTCTGACATTCTCTCAAACACACTGCGTCACTCTCTGTGACACATTCTGACACTCTCTGAGGGACTGTGACACACTGTGACACTCTCTGACAGTCGCTGAGACACTGGGACAGTCTCTGACTCTGTGACTATTTGAGACGCATTGTGACACTCTCTGACTCTCTCTGAAACACACTGTGACACTCTCTGAATCACACTGTGACACTCTCTGAGACTCTCTGAGACACACAGTGACACTCTCTGACAGACTGTGACAGACTGTGACACCCTCAAAGACAGACTGTGTCACTTTCTGACTCTCTGAGACACACTGTGACACTCACAGAGACACACTGTGACATTCTCTGACAGACTGTGACAAACTGTGACACTCTCTGAGAGACACTGTGACACTTTCCATCTCTCTCTGACTCTCTCTGAGACACACTGACACTCTCTGACCCGTTCTGACACTCTCTGAGACAGACTGTGAGACTCACTGACATTCTCTAACTCTCTCTGTTACACACTGTGACAATCTCTGACACTCTCTGAGACACTCTGTGATACAGTCTGACTCTCTCTGGCTCTCTGAGGTACAGTACGACATACTGTGACACTCACTGACTCACTCTGACACACGCTGAGACACACTGTGACACTCTCTGACACTCTCTGAGTCAAGCTGTGACATGTTCTGACTCTCTCTGACTCTCCGAGACACACTGTCATCCTCTCTGAGACACACTGTGACACTCTCTGAGAGACACTGTGACACTTTCCGTCTCTCTCTGACTCTCTCTGAGACACACTGACACTCTCTGACCCGTTCTGACACTCTCTGAGACAGACTGTGAGACTCACTGACATTCTCTAACTCTCTCTGTTACACACTGTGACAATCTCTGACACTCTCTGAGACACTCTGTGATACAGTCTGACTCTCTCTGGCTCTCTCTGAGGTACAGTACGACATACTGTGACACTCGCTGACTCACTCTGACACACGCTGAGACACACTGTGACACTCTCTGACACTCTCTGAGTCAAGCTGTGACATGTTCTGACTCTCTCTGACTCTCCGAGACACACTGTCATCCTCTCTGAGACACACTGTGACACTCTCTGACTCTGTCTGATACTTTGAGCTGCACTGTGACACTCTTTGATCCTATCTGGCACTCTCTGAGACACACTGGGACACTCTCTGACTCTCTCTGAAACACACTGTGGCACTCGCTGACAGATTGTGACACATTCTGACTCTACCTGAATTTCTGAGACACACTGTGACCCTCTCTGACACACGCTGAGGCACACTGTGACACCCTCTGACACTCTCTCATACACACTATGACACTCTCTGACTCTCTCTGAGACACAATGTGACACTCTCTGACACTCTCTCAAACGCACTGTGACACTCTCCGACTCTCTGAGATACACTATGACACTCTCTGACACTCTCTCAAACACACTGCGACACTCTCTGAGACAAATTGTGACACTCTCTGCCAGACTGTGACACACTGTGACACTCTCATAGACACACTATGACACTCTCTGATTCTATCTGACACTCTCTGATACACACTGTGACACTCTCTGACTCTCTCTGACACTCCCCGAAACACAATATGACATTCTCTGACAGACTGTGACAGACTGTGGCACTCCCTGACACACTATAACACTCTCTGACTGACTGTGACACACTCTGACACATGGTGAAATTCGCTGTGACACTCTTTAAGACACACTGTGACACTCTCTGACTATCTCTGAGTCACCCTATAATTCTCTCTAACAGACTATGACACACTGTGGCACTCTCTGACAGACTGTGACACACAATGACACACAATGACGCTCTCTGATACACAGTGTGAGACTCTCTGTGACACACTGTGACACACTATGACACTCTCTTAGACACACTGTGACACTCTCTGACACTCTCTTAGACACACTGTCACACTCTCTAACTCTCTCTGAAACACACTGTGAAACTCTCTGACAGACTGTAATACACTGTGACACTCTCTGACACTCTCTTAGACACACGGTGACACGCTCTGACTCTCCCTGACACTCTCTGAGACACACTGTGACACTCTCTGACACATGGTGACATATTCTGAGATACTGTGATGCTCTCTGTGACACTGTGACACGTTCCATCTCTCTCTGATTCCCTGAGACACACTTCGACACTCTCTGACACATTGTGACACTGACTGACTGTGACACTCCCGGACACACTATGACATTCCCTGAGACATTGTGACACTCTCTGAAACACAATGTGACACTCTCTGACTCTCTCTGACTCTCTGGGACACACTGTGACACTCTCTGAGATGCACTGGGACACACTGTGACACTCTCTGTCTCTCTCTGACACTCTGAGACACACTGTGATACACTGTGACTCTCTCTCTGACACTCTCCAAAATACAATGTGGCACTCTCTGACAGACAGGGACAGACTGTGACACTCCTGACACACTGTAACACTCTCTGACTGGCTCTGACACACTCTGACACATGGTGAAATTCTCTGTGACACTGTGACACTCTGAGACACACTGTGATACTCTCTGTCTCTCTCTCTCTCTGACACTCTGAGACACGCTGTGACACTCTGTGCCTCTCTCTGACACTCTTTGAGATGCACTGTGACACTCTGTGACTCTCTCGGTCACTTTCTGAAACACAATGTGGCACTCTCTGACCGACTGTGACACACTGTGACACTCCCTGACACACAAAAACACTCTCTGACACATGGTGAAATTCTCTGTGACACTGTGACACTCTCTAAGACACACTGTGACACTCTCTGAGAGACACTGAGACCCTCTTTGTCTCTCTCTGTGACAATTTTTGACTCTCTCTCACACTCTCTGAGACACACTGTGTCACTTTCTGACTCTCTCTGAGAAACACTGTGACACTCTCTGACAGACTGTGACAGACTGTGACAATTTATGAGACACACGATGACACTCACTGACCTACTGTGACACTCTCTGACACACGGTGACATTTTCTGCGACACTGTGACACTCTCTGAGACACACTGTGACACTCTCTCATAGACTGTGACTCTCTCTGAGCCAAATGCTGACACTCTCTGGCACTCTCTGAGACACAGTATGACACACTGTGACACGTTCTGACACACTCTGAAATACAATGTAACATTCTCTGACAGACTGTCACAATGTGACACTCTCTGAGACAAACTGTGACACTTTCTGACTCTCTCTGACTCTCTGAAACACACTCTCATCCTCTCTTAGATGCACTGTGACACTCTCTGAGACACACTGTGACACACTCTGACAGACCGTGTCACACTGAGACACTCTCAAGACAGATTGTGACCCTTTCTGTCTCTCTCTCTCTGACTCTGTGAGACACACTGTGACACTCACTGAGACACAATCTGACACTCTCTGACTCTCTCCGAAACTCTCAGACACACTGAGACACTCTCTGACTCACTGTGACACTCTCAGACACACCGTGACACTCTCTGACTTTCTCTAACACTTTGAGACACAATTTGACACTCTCTGATCCTATCTTACACTCTCTGAGACACACTGTGACACTCTCTGACTCTCTCTGAAACACAATGTGACACTCGCTGACAGACTATGACACTTTCTGACTCTCCCTGAATCTCTGAGACACACTGTGACACCATCTGACTCTCTCTGAAACTCTCTGTGACACTCTCTGACACACGCTGACTCACACTGTGACACTCTGGCACTTTCTCAAACACACTGTGACACTCTCTGATCCTATTTGACACTCTCTGAGGCAAACTGTGACACTTTCTGACTCTCTCTGACTATCTGAAACACACTGTCATCCTCTCTTAGATGCACTGTGACACTCTCTTAGATGCACTGTGACACTCTCTGACAGACTGTGTCACACTGAGACACTCTCAAGACAGATTGTGACCCTTTCTGTCTCTCTCTCTCTGACTCTCTGAGACACAATGTGACACTCACTGAGGCACAATCTGACACTCTCTGACTCTCTCTGAAACTCTCAGACACACTGTGACACTCTCTGACAGACTGTGTCACACTGAGACACTCTCAAGACAGATTGTGACCCTTTCTGTCTCTCTCTCTCTGACTCTCTGAGACACAATGTGACACTCACTGAGGCACAATCTGACACTCTCTGACTCTCTCTGAAACTCTCAGACACACTGTGACACTCTCTGACAGACTGTGTCACACTGAGACACTCTCAAGACAGATTGTGACCCTTTCTGTCTCTCTCTCTCTGACTCTCTGAGACACAATGTGACACTCACTGAGGCACAATCTGACACTCTCTGACTCTCTCTGAAACTCTCAGACACACTGTGACACTCTCTGACAGACTGTGTCACACTGAGACACTCTCAAGACAGATTGTGACCCTTTCTGTCTCTCTCTCTCTGACTCTCTGAGACACACTGTGACACTCACTGAGGCACAATCTGACACTCTCTGACTCTCCAAAACTCTTAGACACACTGTGACACTCTCTGGCTCTCTCTGACACTCTCAGACACACCGTGACACGCTCTGCGACACACTATGACACTCTCTCAAACGCACTGTGATACTCTCTGACTCTCTGAGATACAGTATGACACTCTCTGACATTCTCTCAAACACACTGCGTCACTCTCTGTGACACATTCTGACACTCTCTGAGGGACTGTGACACACTGTGACACTCTCTGACAGTCGCTGAGACACTGGGACAGTCTCTGACTCTGTGACTATTTGAGACGCATTGTGACACTCTCTGACTCTCTCTGAAACACACTGTGACACTCTCTGAAACACACTGTGACACTCTCTGAGACTCTCTGAGACACACAGTGACACTCTCTGACAGACTGTGACAGACTGTGACACCCTCAAAGACAGACTGTGTCACTTTCTGACTCTCTGAGACACACTGTGACACTCACAGAGACACACTGTGACATTCTCTGACAGACTGTGACAAACTGTGACACTCTCTGAGAGACACTGTGACACTTTCCGTCTCTCTCTGACTCTCTCTGAGACACACTGACACTCTCTGACCCGTTCTGACACTCTCTGAGACAGACTGTGAGACTCACTGACATTCTCTAACTCTCTCTGTTACACACTGTGACAATCTCTGACACTCTCTGAGACACTCTGTGATACAGTCTGACTCTCTCTGGCTCTCTCTGAGGTACAGTACGACATACTGTGACACTCGCTGACTCACTCTGACACACGCTGAGACACACTGTGACACTCTCTGACACTCTCTGAGTCAAGCTGTGACATGTTCTGACTCTCTCTGACTCTCCGAGACACACTGTCATCCTCTCTGAGACACACTGTGACACTCTCTGACTCTGTCTGATACTTTGAGCTGCACTGTGACACTCTTTGATCCTATCTGGCACTCTCTGAGACACACTGGGACACTCTCTGACTCTCTCTGAAACACACTGTGGCACTCGCTGACAGATTGTGACACATTCTGACTCTACCTGAATTTCTGAGACACACTGTGACCCTCTCTGACACACGCTGAGGCACACTGTGACACCCTCTGACACTCTCTCATACACACTATGACACTCTCTGACTCTCTCTGAGACACAATGTGACACTCTCTGACACTCTCTCAAACGCACTGTGACACTCTCCGACTCTCTGAGATACACTATGACACTCTCTGACACTCTCTCAAACACACTGCGACACTCTCTGAGACAAATTGTGACACTCTCTGCCAGACTGTGACACACTGTGACACTCTCATAGACACACTATGACACTCTCTGATTCTATCTGACACTCTCTGATACACACTGTGACACTCTCTGACTCTCTCTGACACTCCCCGAAACACAATATGACATTCTCTGACAGACTGTGACAGACTGTGGCACTCCCTGACACACTATAACACTCTCTGACTGACTGTGACACACTCTGACACATGGTGAAATTCGCTGTGACACTCTTTAAGACACACTGTGACACTCTCTGACTATCTCTGAGTCACCCTATAATTCTCTCTAACAGACTATGACACACTGTGGCACTCTCTGACAGACTGTGACACACAATGACACACAATGACGCTCTCTGATACACAGTGTGAGACTCTCTGTGACACACTGTGACACACTATGACACTCTCTTAGACACACTGTGACACTCTCTGACACTCTCTTAGACAAACTGTCACACTCTCTAACTCTCTCTGAAACACACTGTGAAACTCTCTGACAGACTGTAATACACTGTGACACTCTCTGACACTCTCTTAGACACACGGTGACACGCTCTGACTCTCCCTGACACTCTCTGAGACACACTGTGACACTCTCTGACACATGGTGACATATTCTGAGATACTGTGATGCTCTCTGTGACACTGTGACACGTTCCATCTCTCTCTGATTCCCTGAGACACACTTCGACACTCTCTGACACATTGTGACACTGACTGACTGTGACACTCCCGGACACACTATGACATTCTCTGAGACATTGTGACACTCTCTGAAACACAATGTGACACTCTCTGACTCTCTCTGACTCTCTGGGACACACTGTGACACTCTCTGAGATGCACTGGGACACACTGTGACACTCTCTGTCTCTCTCTGACACTCTGAGACACACTGTGATACACTGTGACTCTCTCTCTGACACTCTCCAAAATACAATGTGGCACTCTCTGACAGACAGGGACAGACTGTGACACTCCTGACACACTGTAACACTCTCTGACTGGCTCTGACACACTCTGACACATGGTGAAATTCTCTGTGACACTGTGACACTCTGAGACACACTGTGATACTCTCTGTCTCTCTCTCTCTCTGACACTCTGAGACACGCTGTGACACTCTGTGCCTCTCTCTGACACTCTTTGAGATGCACTGTGACACTCTGTGACTCTCTCGGTCACTTTCTGAAACACAATGTGGCACTCTCTGACCGACTGTGACACACTGTGACACTCCCTGACACACAAAAACACTCTCTGACACATGGTGAAATTCTCTGTGACACTGTGACACTCTCTAAGTCACACTGTGACACTCTCTGAGAGACACTGAGACCCTCTTTGTCTCTCTCTGTGACAATTTTTGACTCTCTCTCACACTCTCTGAGACACACTGTGTCACTTTCTGACTCTCTCTGAGAAACACTGTGACACTCTCTGACAGACTGTGACAGACTGTGACAATTTATGAGACACACGATGACACTCACTGACCTACTGTGACACTCTCTGACACACGGTGACATTTTCTGCGACACTGTGACACTCTCTGAGACACACTGTGACACTCTCTCATAGACTGTGACTCTCTCTGAGCCAAATGCTGACACTCTCTGGCACTCTCTGAGACACAGTATGACACACTGTGACACGTTCTGACACACTCTGAAATACAATGTAACATTCTCTGACAGACTGTCACAATGTGACACTCTCTGAGACAAACTGTGACACTTTCTGACTCTCTCTGACTCTCTGAAACACACTCTCATCCTCTCTTAGATGCACTGTGACACTCTCTGAGACACACTGTGACACACTCTGACAGACCGTGTCACACTGAGACACTCTCAAGACAGATTGTGACCCTTTCTGTCTCTCTCTCTCTGACTCTGTGAGACACACTGTGACACTCACTGAGACACAATCTGACACTCTCTGACTCTCTCCGAAACTCTCAGACACACTGAGACACTCTCTGACTCACTGTGACACTCTCAGACACACCGTGACACTCTCTGACTTTCTCTAACACTTTGAGACACAATTTGACACTCTCCGATCCTATCTTACACTCTCTGAGACACACTGTGACACTCTCTGACTCTCTCTGAAACACAATGTGACACTCGCTGACAGACTGTGACACTTTCTGACTCTCCCTGAATCTCTGAGACACACTGTGACACCATCTGACTCTCTCTGAAACTCTCTGTGACACTCTCTGACACACGCTGACTCACACTGTGACACTCTGGCACTTTCTCAAACACACTGTGACACTCTCTGATCCTATTTGACACTCTCTGAGGCAAACTGTGACACTTTCTGACTCTCTCTGACTATCTGAAACACACTGTCATCCTCTCTTAGATGCACTGTGACACTCTCTTAGATGCACTGTGACACTCTCTGACAGACTGTGTCACACTGAGACACTCTCAAGACAGATTGTGACCCTTTCTGTCTCTCTCTCTCTGACTCTCTGAGACACAATGTGACACTCACTGAGGCACAATCTGACACTCTCTGACTCTCTCTGAAACTCTCAGACACACTGTGACACTCTCTGACAGACTGTGTCACACTGAGACACTCTCAAGACAGATTGTGACCCTTTCTGTCTCTCTCTCTCTGACTCTCTGAGACACAATGTGACACTCACTGAGGCACAATCTGACACTCTCTGACTCTCCAAAACTCTTAGACACACTGTGACACTCTCTGACAGACTGTGTCACACTGAGACACTCTCAAGACAGATTGTGACCCTTTCTGTCTCTCTCTCTCTGACTCTCTGAGACACACTGTGACACTCACTGAGGCACAATCTGACACTCTCTGACTCTCCAAAACTCTTAGACACACTGTGACACTCTCTGGCTCTCTCTGACACTCTCAGACACACCGTGACACGCTCTGCGACACACTATGACACTCTCTCAAACGCACTGTGATACTCTCTGACTCTCTGAGATACAGTATGACACTCTCTGACATTCTCTCAAACACACTGCGTCACTCTCTGTGACACATTCTGACACTCTCTGAGGGACTGTGACACACTGTGACACTCTCTGACAGTCGCTGAGACACTGGGACAGTCTCTGACTCTGTGACTATTTGAGACGCATTGTGACACTCTCTGACTCTCTCTGAAACACACTGTGACACTCTCTGAAACACACTGTGACACTCTCTGAGACTCTCTGAGACACACAGTGACACTCTCTGACAGACTGTGACAGACTGTGACACCCTCAAAGACAGACTGTGTCACTTTCTGACTCTCTGAGACACACTGTGACACTCACAGAGACACACTGTGACATTCTCTGACAGACTGTGACAAACTGTGACACTCTCTGAGAGACACTGTGACACTTTCCGTCTCTCTCTGACTCTCTCTGAGACACACTGACACTCTCTGACCCGTTCTGACACTCTCTGAGACAGACTGTGAGACTCACTGACATTCTCTAACTCTCTCTGTTACACACTGTGACAATCTCTGACACTCTCTGAGACACTCTGTGATACAGTCTGACTCTCTCTGGCTCTCTCTGAGGTACAGTACGACATACTGTGACACTCGCTGACTCACTCTGACACACGCTGAGACACACTGTGACACTCTCTGACACTCTCTGAGTCAAGCTGTGACATGTTCTGACTCTCTCTGACTCTCCGAGACACACTGTCATCCTCTCTGAGACACACTGTGACACTCTCTGACTCTGTCTGATACTTTGAGCTGCACTGTGACACTCTTTGATCCTATCTGGCACTCTCTGAGACACACTGGGACACTCTCTGACTCTCTCTGAAACACACTGTGGCACTCGCTGACAGATTGTGACACATTCTGACTCTACCTGAATTTCTGAGACACACTGTGACCCTCTCTGACACACGCTGAGGCACACTGTGACACCCTCTGACACTCTCTCATACACACTATGACACTCTCTGACTCTCTCTGAGACACAATGTGACACTCTCTGACACTCTCTCAAACGCACTGTGACACTCTCCGACTCTCTGAGATACACTATGACACTCTCTGACACTCTCTCAAACACACTGCGACACTCTCTGAGACAAATTGTGACACTCTCTGCCAGACTGTGACACACTGTGACACTCTCATAGACACACTATGACACTCTCTGATTCTATCTGACACTCTCTGATACACACTGTGACACTCTCTGACTCTCTCTGACACTCCCCGAAACACAATATGACATTCTCTGACAGACTGTGACAGACTGTGGCACTCCCTGACACACTATAACACTCTCTGACTGACTGTGACACACTCTGACACATGGTGAAATTCGCTGTGACACTCTTTAAGACACACTGTGACACTCTCTGACTATCTCTGAGTCACCCTATAATTCTCTCTAACAGACTATGACACACTGTGGCACTCTCTGACAGACTGTGACACACAATGACACACAATGACGCTCTCTGATACACAGTGTGAGACTCTCTGTGACACACTGTGACACACTATGACACTCTCTTAGACACACTGTGACACTCTCTGACACTCTCTTAGACACACTGTCACACTCTCTAACTCTCTCTGAAACACACTGTGAAACTCTCTGACAGACTGTAATACACTGTGACACTCTCTGACACTCTCTTAGACACACGGTGACACGCTCTGACTCTCCCTGACACTCTCTGAGACACACTGTGACACTCTCTGACACATGGTGACATATTCTGAGATACTGTGATGCTCTCTGTGACACTGTGACACGTTCCATCTCTCTCTGATTCCCTGAGACACACTTCGACACTCTCTGACACATTGTGACACTGACTGACTGTGACACTCCCGGACACACTATGACATTCTCTGAGACATTGTGACACTCTCTGAAACACAATGTGACACTCTCTGACTCTCTCTGACTCTCTGGAACACACTGTGACACTCTCTGAGATGCACTGGGACACACTGTGACACTCTCTGTCTCTCTCTGACACTCTGAGACACACTGTGATACACTGTGACTCTCTCTCTGACACTCTCCAAAATACAATGTGGCACTCTCTGACAGACAGGGACAGACTGTGACACTCCTGACACACTGTAACACTCTCTGACTGGCTCTGACACACTCTGACACATGGTGAAATTCTCTGTGACACTGTGACACTCTGAGACACACTGTGATACTCTCTGTCTCTCTCTCTCTCTGACACTCTGAGACACGCTGTGACACTCTGTGCCTCTCTCTGACACTCTTTGAGATGCACTGTGACACTCTGTGACTCTCTCGGTCACTTTCTGAAACACAATGTGGCACTCTCTGACCAACTGTGACACACTGTGACACTCCCTGACACACAAAAACACTCTCTGACACATGGTGAAATTCTCTGCGACACTGTGACACTCTCTAAGACACACTGTGACACTCTCTGAGAGACACTGAGACCCTCTTTGTCTCTCTCTGTGACAATTTTTGACTCTCTCTCACACTCTCTGAGACACACTGTGTCACTTTCTGACTCTCTCTGAGAAACACTGTGACACTCTCTGACAGACTGTGACAGACTGTGACAATTTATGAGACACACGATGACACTCACTGACCTACTGTGACACTCTCTGACACACGGTGACATTTTCTGCGACACTGTGACACTCTCTGAGACACACTGTGACACTCTCTCATAGACTGTGACTCTCTCTGAGCCAAATGCTGACACTCTCTGGCACTCTCTGAGACACAGTATGACACACTGTGACACGTTCTGACACACTCTGAAATACAATGTAACATTCTCTGACAGACTGTCACAATGTGACACTCTCTGAGACAAACTGTGACACTTTCTGACTCTCTCTGACTCTCTGAAACACACTCTCATCCTCTCTTAGATGCACTGTGACACTCTCTGAGACACACTGTGACACACTCTGACAGACCGTGTCACACTGAGACACTCTCAAGACAGATTGTGACCATTTCTGTCTCTCTCTCTCTGACTCTGTGAGACACACTGTGACACTCACTGAGACACAATCTGACACTCTCTGACTCTCTCCGAAACTCTCAGACACACTGAGACACTCTCTGACTCACTGTGACACTCTCAGACACACCGTGACACTCTCTGACTTTCTCTAACACTTTGAGACACAATTTGACACTCTCTGATCCTATCTTACACTCTCTGAGACACACTGTGACACTCTCTGACTCTCTCTGAAACACAATGTGACACTCGCTGACAGACTGTGACACTTTCTGACTCTCCCTGAATCTCTGAGACACACTGTGACACCATCTGACTCTCTCTGAAACTCTCTGTGACACTCTCTGACACACGCTGACTCACACTGTGACACTCTGGCACTTTCTCAAACACACTGTGACACTCTCTGATCCTATTTGACACTCTCTGAGGCAAACTGTGACACTTTCTGACTCTCTCTGACTATCTGAAACACACTGTCATCCTCTCTTAGATGCACTGTGACACTCTCTTAGATGCACTGTGACACTCTCTGACAGACTGTGTCACACTGAGACACTCTCAAGACAGATTGTGACCCTTTCTGTCTCTCTCTCTCTGACTCTCTGAGACACAATGTGACACTCACTGAGGCACAATCTGACACTCTCTGACTCTCTCTGAAACTCTCAGACACACTGTGACACTCTCTGACAGACTGTGTCACACTGAGACACTCTCAAGACAGATTGTGACCCTTTCTGTCTCTCTCTCTCTGACTCTCTGAGACACAATGTGACACTCACTGAGGCACAATCTGACACTCTCTGACTCTCTCTGAAACTCTCAGACACACTGTGACACTCTCTGACAGACTGTGTCACACTGAGACACTCTCAAGACAGATTGTGACCCTTTCTGTCTCTCTCTCTCTGACTCTCTGAGACACAATGTGACACTCACTGAGGCACAATCTGACACTCTCTGACTCTCTCTGAAACTCTCAGACACACTGTGACACTCTCTGACAGACTGTGTCACACTGAGACACTCTCAAGACAGATTGTGACCCTTTCTGTCTCTCTCTCTCTGACTCTCTGAGACACACTGTGACACTCACTGAGGCACAATCTGACACTCTCTGACTCTCCAAAACTCTTAGACACACTGTGACACTCTCTGACAGACTGTGTCACACTGAGACACTCTCAAGACAGATTGTGACCCTTTCTGTCTCTCTCTCTCTGACTCTCTGAGACACACTGTGACACTCACTGAGGCACAATCTGACACTCTCTGACTCTCCAAAACTCTTAGACACACTGTGACACTCTCTGGCTCTCTCTGACACTCTCAGACACACCGTGACACGCTCTGCGACACACTATGACACTCTCTCAAACGCACTGTGATACTCTCTGACTCTCTGAGATACAGTATGACACTCTCTGACATTCTCTCAAACACACTGCGTCACTCTCTGTGACACATTCTGACACTCTCTGAGGGACTGTGACACACTGTGACACTCTCTGACAGTCGCTGAGACACTGGGACAGTCTCTGACTCTGTGACTATTTGAGACGCATTGTGACACTCTCTGACTCTCTCTGAAACACACTGTGACACTCTCTGAAACACACTGTGACACTCTCTGAGACTCTCTGAGACACACAGTGACACTCTCTGACAGACTGTGACAGACTGTGACACCCTCAAAGACAGACTGTGTCACTTTCTGACTCTCTGAGACACACTGTGACACTCACAGAGACACACTGTGACATTCTCTGACAGACTGTGACAAACTGTGACACTCTCTGAGAGACACTGTGACACTTTCCGTCTCTCTCTGACTCTCTCTGAGACACACTGACACTCTCTGACCCGTTCTGACACTCTCTGAGACAGACTGTGAGACTCACTGACATTCTCTAACTCTCTCTGTTACACACTGTGACAATCTCTGACACTCTCTGAGACACTCTGTGATACAGTCTGACTCTCTCTGGCTCTCTCTGAGGTACAGTACGACATACTGTGACACTCGCTGACTCACTCTGACACACGCTGAGACACACTGTGACACTCTCTGACACTCTCTGAGTCAAGCTGTGACATGTTCTGACTCTCTCTGACTCTCCGAGACACACTGTCATCCTCTCTGAGACACACTGTGACACTCTCTGACTCTGTCTGATACTTTGAGCTGCACTGTGACACTCTTTGATCCTATCTGGCACTCTCTGAGACACACTGGGACACTCTCTGACTCTCTCTGAAACACACTGTGGCACTCGCTGACAGATTGTGACACATTCTGACTCTACCTGAATTTCTGAGACACACTGTGACCCTCTCTGACACACGCTGAGGCACACCGTGACACCCTCTGACACTCTCTCATACACACTATGACACTCTCTGACTCTCTCTGAGACACAATGTGACACTCTCTGACACTCTCTCAAACGCACTGTGACACTCTCCGACTCTCTGAGATACACTATGACACTCTCTGACACTCTCTCAAACACACTGCGACACTCTCTGAGACAAATTGTGACACTCTCTGCCAGACTGTGACACACTGTGACACTCTCATAGACACACTATGACACTCTCTGATTCTATCTGACACTCTCTGATACACACTGTGACACTCTCTGACTCTCTCTGACACTCCCCGAAACACAATATGACATTCTCTGACAGACTGTGACAGACTGTGGCACTCCCTGACACACTATAACACTCTCTGACTGACTGTGACACACTCTGACACATGGTGAAATTCGCTGTGACACTCTTTAAGACACACTGTGACACTCTCTGACTATCTCTGAGTCACCCTATAATTCTCTCCAACAGACTATGACACACTGTGGCACTCTCTGACAGACTGTGACACACAATGACACACAATGACGCTCTCTGATACACAGTGTGAGACTCTCTGTGACACACTGTGACACACTATGACACTCTCTTAGACACACTGTGACACTCTCTGACACTCTCTTAGACACACTGTCACACTCTCTAACTCTCTCTGAAACACACTGTGAAACTCTCTGACAGACTGTAATACACTGTGACACTCTCTGACACTCTCTTAGACACACGGTGACACGCTCTGACTCTCCCTGACACTCTCTGAGACACACTGTGACACTCTCTGACACATGGTGACATATTCTGAGATACTGTGATGCTCTCTGTGACACTGTGACACGTTCCATCTCTCTCTGATTCCCTGAGACACACTTCGACACTCTCTGACACATTGTGACACTGACTGACTGTGACAATCCCGGACACACTATGACATTCTCTGAGACATTGTGACACTCTCTGAAACACAATGTGACACTCTCTGACTCTCTCTGACTCTCTGGGACACACTGTGACACTCTCTGAGATGCACTGTGACACACTGTGACACTCTCTGTCTCTCTCTGACACTCTGAGACACACTGTGATACACTGTGACTCTCTCTCTGACACTCTCCAAAATACAATGTGGCACTCTCTGACAGACAGGGACAGACTGTGACACTCCTGACACACTGTAACACTCTCTGACTGGCTCTGACACACTCTGACACATGGTGAAATTCTCTGTGACACTGTGACACTCTGAGACACACTGTGATACTCTCTGTCTCTCTCTCTCTCTCTCTGACACTCTGAGACACGCTGTGACACTCTGTGCCTCTCTCTGACACTCTTTGAGATGCACTGTGACACTCTGTGACTCTCTCGGTCACTTTCTGAAACACAATGTGGCACTCTCTGACCGACTGTGACACACTGTGACACTCCCTGACACACAAAAACACTCTCTGACACATGGTGAAATTCTCTGTGACACTGTGACACTCTCTAAGACACACTGTGACACTCTCTGAGAGACACTGAGACCCTCTTTGTCTCTCTCTGTGACAATTTTTGACTCTCTCTCACACTCTCTGAGACACACTGTGTCACTTTCTGACTCTCTCTGAGAAACACTGTGACACTCTCTGACAGACTGTGACAGACTGTGACAATTTATGAGACACACGATGACACTCACTGACCTACTGTGACACTCTCTGACACACGGTGACATTTTCTGCGACACTGTGACACTCTCTGAGACACACTGAGACCCTCTTTGTCTCTCTCTGTGACAATTTTTGACTCTCTCTCACACTCTCTGAGACACACTGTGTCACTTTCTGACTCTCTCTGAGAAACACTGTGACACTCTCTGACAGACTGTGACAGACTGTGACAATTTATGAGACACACGATGACACTCACTGACCTACTGTGACACTCTCTGACACACGGTGACATTTTCTGCGACACTGTGACACTCTCTGAGACACACTGTGACACTCTCTCATAGACTGTGACTCTCTCTGAGCCAAATGCTGACACTCTCTGGCACTCTCTGAGACACAGTATGACACACTGTGACACGTTCTGACACACTCTGAAATACAATGTAACATTCTCTGACAGACTGTCACAATGTGACACTCTCTGAGACAAACTGTGACACTTTCTGACTCTCTCTGACTCTCTGAAACACACTCTCATCCTCTCTTAGATGCACTGTGACACTCTCTGAGACACACTGTGACACACTCTGACAGACCGTGTCACACTGAGACACTCTCAAGACAGATTGTGACCCTTTCTGTCTCTCTCTCTCTGACTCTGTGAGACACACTGTGACACTCACTGAGACACAATCTGACACTCTCTGACTCTCTCCGAAACTCTCAGACACACTGTGACACTCTCTGACTCACTGTGACACTCTCAGACACACCGTGACACTCTCTGACTTTCTCTAACACTTTGAGACACAATTTGACACTCTCTGATCCTATCTTACACTCTCTGAGACACACTGTGACACTCTCTGACTCTCTCTGAAACACAATGTGACACTCGCTGACAGACTGTGACACTTTCTGACTCTCCCTGAATCTCTGAGACACACTGTGACACCATCTGAACTCTCTCTGAAACTCTCTGTGACACTCTCTGACACACGCTGACTCACACTGTGACACTCTGGCACTTTCTCAAACACACTGTGACACTCTCTGATCCTATCTTACACTCTCTGAGACACACTGTGACACTCTCTGACTCTCTCTGAAACACAATGTGACACTCGCTGACAGACTGTGACACTTTCTGACTCTCCCTGAATCTCTGAGACACACTGTGACACCATCTGACTCTCTCTGAAACTCTCTGTGACACTCTCTGACACACGCTGACTCACACTGTGACACTCTGGCACTTTCTCAAACACACTGTGACACTCTCTGACACATGGTGACATATTCTGAGATACTGTGATGCTCTCTGTGACACTGTGACACGTTCCATCTCTCTCTGATTCCCTGAGACACACTTCGACACTCTCTGACACATTGTGACACTGACTGACTGTGACACTCCCGGACACACTATGACATTCTCTGAGACATTGTGATACTCTCTGAAACACAATGTGACACTCTCTGACTCTCTCTGACTCTCTGGGACACACTGTGACACTCTCTGAGATGCACTGTGACACACTGTGACACTCTCTGTCTCTCTCTGACACTCTGAGACACACTGTGATACACTGTGACTCTCTCTCTGACACTCTCCAAAATACAATGTGGCACTCTCTGACAGACAGGGACAGACTGTGACACTCCTGACACACTGTAACACTCTCTGACTGGCTCTGACACACTCTGACACATGGTGAAATTCTCTGTGACACTGTGACACTCTGAGACACACTGTGATACTCTCTGTCTCTCTCTCTCTCTCTGACACTCTGAGACACGCTGTGACACTCTGTGCCTCTCTCTGACACTCTTTGAGATGCACTGTGACACTCTGTGACTCTCTCGGTCACTTTCTGAAACACAATGTGGCACTCTCTGACCGACTGTGACACACTGTGACACTCCCTGACACACAAAAACACTCTCTGACACATGGTGAAATTCTCTGTGACACTGCGACACTCTCTAAGACACACTGTGACACTCTCTGAGAGACACTGAGACCCTCTTTGTCTCTCTCTGTGACAATTTTTGACTCTCTCTCACACTCTCTGAGACACACTGTGTCACTTTCTGACTCTCTCTGAGAAACACTGTGACACTCTCTGACAGACTGTGACAGACTGTGACAATTTATGAGACACACGATGACACTCACTGACCTACTGTGACACTCTCTGACACACGGTGACATTTTCTGCGACACTGTGACACTCTCTGAGACACACTGTGACACTCTCTCATAGACTGTGACTCTCTCTGAGCCAAATGCTGACACTCTCTGGCACTCTCTGAGACACAGTATGACACACTGTGACACGTTCTGACACACTCTGAAATACAATGTAACATTCTCTGACAGACTGTCACAATGTGACACTCTCTGAGACAAACTGTGACACTTTCTGACTCTCTCTGACTCTCTGAAACACACTCTCATCCTCTCTTAGATGCACTGTGACACTCTCTGAGACACACTGTGACACACTCTGACAGACCGTGTCACACTGAGACACTCTCAAGACAGATTGTGACCCTTTCTGTCTCTCTCTCTCTGACTCTGTGAGACACACTGTGACACTCACTGAGACACAATCTGACACTCTCTGACTCTCTCCGAAACTCTCAGACACACTGAGACACTCTCTGACTCACTGTGACACTCTCAGACACACCGTGACACTCTCTGACTTTCTCTAACACTTTGAGACACAATTTGACACTCTCTGATCCTATCTTACACTCTCTGAGACACACTGTGACACTCTCTGACTCTCTCTGAAACACAATGTGACACTCGCTGACAGACTGTGACACTTTCTGACTCTCCCTGAATCTCTGAGACACACTGTGACACCATCTGACTCTCTCTGAAACTCTCTGTGACACTCTCTGACACACGCTGACTCACACTGTGACACTCTGGCACTTTCTCAAACACACTGTGACACTCTCTGATCCTATTTGACACTCTCTGAGGCAAACTGTGACACTTTCTGACTCTCTCTGACTATCTGAAACACACTGTCATCCTCTCTTAGATGCACTGTGACACTCTCTTAGATGCACTGTGACACTCTCTGACAGACTGTGTCACACTGAGACACTCTCAAGACAGATTGTGACCCTTTCTGTCTCTCTCTCTCTGACTCTCTGAGACACAATGTGACACTCACTGAGGCACAATCTGACACTCTCTGACTCTCTCTGAAACTCTCAGACACACTGTGACACTCTCTGACAGACTGTGTCACACTGAGACACTCTCAAGACAGATTGTGACCCTTTCTGTCTCTCTCTCTCTGACTCTCTGAGACACAATGTGACACTCACTGAGGCACAATCTGACACTCTCTGACTCTCTCTGAAACTCTCAGACACACTGTGACACTCTCTGACAGACTGTGTCACACTGAGACACTCTCAAGACAGATTGTGACCCTTTCTGTCTCTCTCTCTCTGACTCTCTGAGACACAATGTGACACTCACTGAGGCACAATCTGACACTCTCTGACTCTCTCTGAAACTCTCAGACACACTGTGACACTCTCTGACAGACTGTGTCACACTGAGACACTCTCAAGACAGATTGTGACCCTTTTTGTCTCTCTCTCTCTGACTCTCTGAGACACAATGTGACACTCACTGAGGCACAATCTGACACTCTCTGACTCTCCAAAACTCTTAGACACACTGTGACACTCTCTGACAGACTGTGTCACACTGAGACACTCTCAAGACAGATTGTGACCCTTTCTGTCTCTCTCTCTCTGACTCTCTGAGACACACTGTGACACTCACTGAGGCACAATCTGACACTCTCTGACTCTCCAAAACTCTTAGACACACTGTGACACTCTCTGGCTCTCTCTGACACTCTCAGACACACCGTGACACGCTCTGCGACACACTATGACACTCTCTCAAACGCACTGTGATACTCTCTGACTCTCTGAGATACAGTATGACACTCTCTGACATTCTCTCAAACACACTGCGTCACTCTCTGTGACACATTCTGACACTCTCTGAGGGACTGTGACACACTGTGACACTCTCTGACAGTCGCTGAGACACTGGGACAGTCTCTGACTCTGTGACTATTTGAGACGCATTGTGACACTCTCTGACTCTCTCTGAAACACACTGTGACACTCTCTGAAACACACTGTGACACTCTCTGAAACACACTGTGACACTCTCTGAGACTCTCTGACAGACTATGACAGACTGTGACACCCTCAAAGACAGACTGTGTCACTTTCTGACTCTCTGAGACACACTGTGACACTCACAGAGACACACTGTGACATTCTCTGACAGACTGTGACAAACTGTGACACTCTCTGAGAGACACTGTGACACTTTCCGTCTCTCTCTGACTCTCTCTGAGACACACTGACACTCTCTGACCCGTTCTGACACTCTCTGAGACAGACTGTGAGACTCACTGACATTCTCTAACTCTCTCTGTTACACACTGTGACAATCTCTGACACTCTCTGAGACACTCTGTGATACAGTCTGACTCTCTCTGGCTCTCTCTGAGGTACAGTACGACATACTGTGACACTCGCTGACTCACTCTGACACACGCTGAGACACACTGTGACACTCTCTGACACTCTCTGAGTCAAGCTGTGACATGTTCTGACTCTCTCTGACTCTCCGAGACACACTGTCATCCTCTCTGAGACACACTGTGACACTCTCTGACTCTGTCTGATACTTTGAGCTGCACTGTGACACTCTTTGATCCTATCTGGCACTCTCTGAGACACACTGGGACACTCTCTGACTCTCTCTGAAACACACTGTGGCACTCGCTGACAGATTGTGACACATTCTGACTCTACCTGAATTTCTGAGACACACTGTGACCCTCTCTGACACACGCTGAGGCACACTGTGACACCCTCTGACACTCTCTCATACACACTATGACACTCTCTGACTCTCTCTGAGACACAATGTGACACTCTCTGACACTCTCTCAAACGCACTGTGACACTCTCCGACTCTCTGAGATACACTATGACACTCTCTGACACTCTCTCAAACACACTGCGACACTCTCTGAGATAAATTGTGACACTCTCTGCCAGACTGTGACACACTGTGACACCCTCTGAGACACACTGGGACACTCTCTGACTCTCTCTGAAACACACTGTGGCACTCGCTGACAGATTGTGACACATTCTGACTCACTCTGAATTTCTGAGACACACTGTGACCCTTTCTGACACTCTCTGAGGCACACTGTGACACTCTCTGACACACGCTGAGACACACTGTGACACTCTCTGAGGCACACTGTTACACTCTCTGACACTCTGAGACAAACTGTGACATGTTCTGACTCTCTCTGACTCTCCGAGACACACTGTCATCCTCTCTTAGACACACTGTGACACTCTCTGACTCTCTCTGAGGCACACTGTGACATTCTCTGACACACTGTAACACATTGAAACACTCTCTGACTCTCTCTGAGGCACACTGTGACATTCTCTGACACACTGTAACACATTGAAACACTCTCTGACTCTTTCTGACACTCTGAGACACACTGTGACACTCTCTGACAGACTGTGACACACTCTGACTCTCTCTGAGACTCTTACACACACTGTGACACTCTCTGACTGTCTCTGAGGCACACTGTGACACTCTCTTACAATCTGTGACACACTGAAATGCTCTCTGATCCTACCCGCCTCACTCTGAGACACAATGTGACACTCTGACACTCTCTGAAAAGCACTGTGGCACTCTCTGACAGACTGTGTACACTGTGACATTCTCTGAGACACAATGTGATACTCTCTGACAGAATCTGACACCTTGAGTCTCTGTGAGACTCTCTTAGACACACTGAGACACTCTCTGAGACGCACTGTGACACTGTCTGATCTTAGCTGACATGCTCTGAGGCACACTGGCACACTCTCTGATAGACTGTGACACTTTATGACGCACTGTGACACTCTCTGATCCTATCTGACACTCTCTGAGACACACGGTCACAGTGTCTGACTCTCTCTGACACTTTGAGATGCACTGAGACACTTTCTGATCCTATCTGACGATCTCTGAGACACACTGTGACACTGCGTGACACTCTCTGACACTCTCTGAAATACACTTTGACACTCTCTGACAGGCTGTGACACACTGTGACACTCTCAAAGACACACTGTGACACTCTCTGACACACACTGTGACACTGTCTGACACTCTCTCAAACACACTGCGACACGCTCTGGCAGACTGTGACACACTGCGACACACTCTGACACTCGCTGAGACACAGTGGGACACTCTCTGACTCGCTCTGACAATTTGACACTCTCTGACACTCTCTCAAACACACTGTGACACGCTCTGTCAGACTGTGACACACTGCGACACACTCTTACACTCGCTGAGACACGCTGGGACATTCTCTGACTCTCTGAGACACACTGTGACACTCTCTGACACTCTCTGAGACATACTGTGACACTCTCTGACAGACTGTGACACACTGTGACACTCGGACTCTCTGAGACACATGCTGATTCTCTCTGACACTCTCTGAGACAGAATGTGACACTCTCTGATACTCTCTGAGGCACAGCACGACACACTGTGACACTCACTGACAGGGTGTGACAAACAGTGACATTCTCTGACTTTCTCTGACACTCTCTCAGACACACTGTGACACTCTCTGACTCTCTCTTTCACTCTCTGAGACACACTTGTCACGCTGTGACAGACTGTGACAATTTCTGTGACACACTATGACACTCTCTGAACGACTGTGACACTCTCTGACCCGCTCTGACACTCTCTGAGACAGACTGTCACACTTTCATTCTCTCTCTGACTCCCTGAGACACATTGTGACACTCTCTGATCTGCTCTGACTCTCTGACTCTTTCTGAGACGCACTGTGACACACGTTGACTCACTCTGAGACTCAGTGAGGCACAGTATGACATACTGCGACACTCTCTGACTCTCTGGCACTCTCTTAGGCACACTGTGACACTCTCAGACAGACTGTAACACTTCTGACCCTCTCTGACTCACTCCGAAATATACTGTAACCTTTTCTGACAGACTGTGACACACTGTGACACTCTCAGAGACAGACTGTGACACGTTCCGACTCTCTCTGACTCTCTGAGACACGCTGAGACTCTCCCTTAGACACACTGTGACTCTCTCTGACACTCTCTTAAACACACTGTGACACTCTCTGACTCTCTCTGAAACACACTGTGACACTCTCAGACACAGACTGTGACACGTTTCGACTCTCTCTGACTCTCTGAGATACACTGTGACACCCTCATAGACATACTGTGACACTCTCTGACACTCTCTGAGGCAGACCGAGACACTCTCTGAAACACACTCTGACACTCTCTCACAGACTGTGAAACTCTCTGACACTCTCTGACCCTCTCTGAGACCGACTGTGACACTCTCTGACTTTCCCTGACACTCTCTGAGGCACAGCACGACATCTGTGACCCTCTCTGACAGATTGTGACAAACTGTGACACTCTCGGACTCTCTCTGACTCACTCCGAAATATACTGTAACCTTCTCTGACAGACTGTGACAAACTGTGACACTCTCTGACTTTCTCTGAGACACTCTGTGACACTTTCTGAGTCATTCTGTCACTCTCTGAGACACACTATAACACTCTCTCACAGACTGCGATCCTCTCAGAGACAAACACTGACCAACTCTGACACTCTCTGAGACACAGTAGGACTCACTGTGATGATCTCTGAGACACTCTTAAATACATGTAACCTTTTCTGACAGACTGTGACACACTGTGACTCTCTATGAGACAGACTGTGACACGTTCTGACTCTCTGAGACACACTGTGACTCTCTCTGAGACACACTGTGACTCTCTCTTAGACACTCTCTATCTCTGACACCCTCTGTGGCACACTGTGACACTCTCAAAGACAGACTGTGACACTCTCTGACTCTCTCTGAGACACTCTGTGACACTTTCTGAGTCATTCTGTCACTTTTTGAGACACACTATAACACTCTCTCACAGACTGTGATCCTCACAGAGACAAACACTGACCCACTCAGACACTCTCTGAGACACAGTAGGACTCACTGTGACACTCTCTGACTCCCTCTGACACACTCTGAAATACATGTAACCATTTCTGACAGACTGTGACAAACTGTGACACTCTCTGAAACACACTGTGACACTCTCTGAGACACACTGTGACACTCTGTGACTCTCTCCGAAAGCACTGTGACACTCTCTCAAACACACTGAGACACGCCCTCTCAGACTGTGACACACTGCGACACACTCTGACACTCTCTGAGACACACTGGGACACTCTCTGACTCGCTCTGACAATTTGAGATGCACTGTGACACTCTCTTATCCTATCTGAGACACACTGTGACACTCTCTGACAGACTGTGTGAGAGAAGGGGTGAGAGAGAGGTGTGAGAGAGAGTGTTAGAAAGAGAGAAGGGTGAGAGAGAGAGGGGTGAGAGAGAGAGAGGGTGTGAGAGAGATCGGAGAGGAAGAGTGAGCGGGTGAGAAAGAGAGGGGGGTGAGAGAGAGACAGGCTGAGAGAGAGAGGGTGAAACACACTGTGACAGTCTCTGAGAAACTGTGACAAACTGTGACACTCTCTGACACTCTCTGAGACACGCTGTGACACTCTCTGAGATTTTGAGATGCACTGTGACACTCTCTGACAGAAAGTGACACACTGTGACACACTCTGACACTCTATAAGTCACACTGTGACACTCTCTGACACTCTATAAGACATACTGTGACACTCTCTGACATTCTTTGAGACAAACTGTGATACTCTCTGACTGACTGACACACTCCGACACACTCTGTGACACGCTGGGACCCTCTCTGACAATTTGACACGCACTGTGACACTCTCTGACACACACTGTGACACTCTCTGACATTCTTTGAAACACACTGTGACACTCTGTGACACACTCTGACACACTCTGACACACACTCTGACACACACTCTGACACACACTCTGACACTCTCTGACATTCTTTGAAACACACTGTGACAATCGCTGACAGACTGTGACACACTCTGACACTATCTGCGACACACTGGGACCCTCTCTGACAACTTGAGATGCTCTGTGACACTCTCTGATAGACTGTGACACACTGTGACACACTCTGACACACACTGTGACACTCTCTGACATTCTTTGAAACACACTGTGACAATCGCTGACAGACTGTGACACACTCTGACACTATCTGCGATACACTGGGACCCTCTCTGACAACTTGAGATGCTCTGTGACACTCTCTGATAGACTGTGACACACTGTGACACACTCTGACACACACTGTGACACTCTCTGACAGAGTCTTACACACACTGTGACACTCTCTGACAGACTGTGACACACTCTGACACACTCTGACACACACTCTGACACACACTGTGACACTCTCTGACATTCTTTGAAACACACTGTGACACTCTCTGACAGACTGTGACACACTCTGACACTATCTGTGACACACTGGGACCCTCTCTGACAACTTGAGATGCTCTGTGACACTCTCTGATAGACTGTGACACACTGTGACACACTCTGACACACACTGTGACACTCTCTGACAGAGTCTTACACACACTGTGACACTCTCTGACAATCTTTGAAACACACTGTGACAATCTCTGACAGACTGTGACACACTCTGACACACTCTGTGACACACTGGGACCCTCTCTGACAATTTGACACGCACTGAGACACTCTCTGATCCTATCCAACACACTCTGAGACACACTTTGACACTCTCTGCCTCTCACTGACACTTTGAGACGCACTGTGACACTCTCTGGTCCTATCTGGCACTGTCTGAGACACACTGTGACACTCTCTGAGAGTCTCTGAGACACACTGGGACCCTCTATGACAATTTCAGACGCACTGTAACACTCTCTGATCCTATCCGACACTCTCTAAGACACACTGTGACACTCTCTGACTCTCTGAGGCACACTGTGACACTCTCTGACAGACTCTGACTCACTGAAACACTATCTGACTCTCTCTGACTCTCTGAGACAAACTATGACACTCTCTGAGACACACTGTGACACTCTCTGACTCTCTGAGGCACACTGTGACACTCTCTGACTGTCTCTGAAACACACTGTTACACTCTCTAAGAGAATGGGACACACTGTGCCGCTCTCTGAGACACACTGTGCCACTCTCTCACTCTCTCTGAGACACACTGAGGCACAGTATGACATACTGTGACACTCTCTGAGACACACTGTGAGACTCTGTGACTCTGTCTGAAACCCACTGCGACACTCTCTGAGAGACTGTGATACATTGTGACACACTCTGAGACTCTCTGAGACACACTGGGACCCTATATGACACTTTTAGATGCACTGTGACCCTCTCTGACAGACTGTGACACACTGTGACACACTCTGACATTCACTCTGACACACACTGTGACACTCACTGACATTCATTGAAACACACTGTGACACACTCTGACACTATCTGCGGCACACCAGGACCCTCTCTGACAATTTGAGATGCACTGTGACAGTGTCTGAAACTCTCTGAAAAGCACTGTGACACTCTCAGACAGACTGTGACACACTGTGACACTCTCTGACACACACTGTGACACTCTCTGACAGACTGTGACACACTGTGACGCTATCTGACACTCTCCGGCACTTTGAGACGCACTGTGACACTCTCTGATCCTATCTGACGCTTTCGGAGACACACTGGGATACAGTCTGACTCTATCTGTCACTCTCTGAGGCACAGTATGATGTACTTTGACACTCTCTGACTCACTCTGACATCTCTGAGACACACTGTGACACTCTCTCAGACAGTAGCCATCTCTGAGCCAAATGCTGACATTCTCTGCCACTCTCTGAGAAATAGTATGACACACTGTGACACTCTCTGACTCTCCCTGAGGCACACTAGACACTCTCTGACAGAGTGTGACACACTGAAACACGCTCTGACTCTCTCTAACACTCTCTTAGACACACTGTGACACTCTCTGACTCTCTCTGAAACACACTGTGACAGTCTCTGAGAAAATGTGACAAACTGTGACACTCTCTGAGACTCTCTGAGACATGCTGGACACTCTCTAACAGACTGTGACACACTGTGACACCTTGAGACGCACTGTGACACTCTCAGATCCTATCTGACACTCTCTGAGACACACTGTGACACTCTCTGACTCTCTCTGAATGGCACTGTGCCACTCTCTGAGACACACTGTGACACTCGCTGACTCTGTCTGAAGCACTCTGTGACACTCTGACAGACTGTGACACACTGTGACACTCTCTGACACTTTCTTAGACACACTGTGGCACTTTCTGACTATCGGGGACACACTGTGACATCTCTTAGAGAGTTTGTGACACTTTCTCACTCTCTCTGACACTCTCTGACGCGCACTGTGACACTCTCTGACAGACTGTGACACACTGAGACACTCTCAAAGACAGACTGTGACACTTTCTGACTCTCTCTGACTCGCTCTGAAATATACTGTAGCCTTCTCTGACAGACTGTGCACACTGTGACACTCTCTGAGACAGACTGTGACACACTCTGACTCTCTCTGAGGCACACTGTGACACTCTCTGACTGTCTCTGAGGCACACTGTGACACTCTCTTACAATCTGTGACACACTGAAACGCTCTCTGATCCTACCCGCCTCACTCTGAGACACAATGTGACACTCTGACACTCTCTGAAAAGCACTGTGACACTCTCTGACAGACTGTGTACACTGTGACATTCTCTGAGACACAATGTGATACTCTCTGACAGACTGTGACACTCTGAGTCTCTGTGAGACTCTCTTAGACACACTGAGACACTCTCTGAGACGCACTGTGACACTGTCTGATCTTATCTGACATGCTCTGAGACACACTGGCACACTCTCTGACAGACTGTGACACTTTATGACGCACTGTGACACTCTCTGATCCTATCTGATCCACTCTGAGACACACTGTGACACTCTCTGAGACATACTGTGACACTTTCTGACTCCCTCTGAATCTCTGAGACACACTGTGACATGCTCTTACAGTCGGTGACACACTGTGACACTTTCTGATATTCTCTGAGACACACTATGACACTTGCTGACACACTGTGCGACTCCCTGAGACAGACTGTAACACTTTCTGACTCTCTTTGAATCTCTGAGACACACTGTGACACTGCGTGACACTCTCTGAGACACACTGTGACACTCTCTGACAGACTGTGACACACTGTGACACTCTCTTACTCTCTCTGAGACACACTGCGACACTCTCTGACAGACTGTGACACATTGTGACACTCTCAGAGACAGACTGTGACATTTTCTGACTCTGACTCTGACACACACTGTGAAAATCTCTGATCCTATTGGACACTCTCTGAGACACACTGTGACACTCTGTGACAGACTGTGACACACTGTGACACTCTCTGACACTTCCTTAGGCACACTGTGACACGCACTGTTCCTCCTAACGCTCTCTGAGACGCACTGTGACACTCTCTGATCCTATCTGACACTCTCTTAGACACACTGTGACACTCTCTGATCCTATCGGACACTCGCTGAGGCACACTGTGACACTCTGTGACAGACTGTGACACACCGTGACACTCTCAAAGACTGACTGTGACACTTTCTGACTCCCTCTGAATCTCTGAGACACAATGTGACATGCTCTTACAGTCGGTGACACACTGCCACACTTTCTGATATTCTCTGAGACACTCTCTGACACACTGACACACTGTGACACTCTCTGAGACAGACTGTGACACTTTCTGACTCTCTGAATCTCTGAGACACACTGTGACACTCTCTGAGACACTCTCTGACACACTCACACACTGTGACACTCTCTGAGACAGACCGTGACACTTTCTGACTCTCTGAATCTCTGAGACACACTGTGACACTTTCTGACTCTCTCTGAGACACTCTGCAATACACTGTAAAATTCTCTGACAGATTGTATCTCACAGTGACACTCTGTGAGAAATACTGTGACAGTTTCTGACTCTCTCTGACTCTCTGAGACACACCGTGACACTCTATTAGATACACTGTGACCCTCTCTGACACTCTCTTAAACACATATTGACATTCTCTGACTGTCTCTGACACTCTCTAAGGCACTCTATGACACTCTCTGAATGACTGTGACACACTGAGGCACTCTCAAAGACAGACTGTGACATTTTCTGACTCTCTCTGACACTCTTTGAGGCACAGTGTGACACTCTCTGATAGACTGTGACACTCTCGGACTCTCTCTGATACCCTCTGAGGCACAGCACGACACACTGTGACACTGTGACAGGTTGTGACAAACTGTGACATTCTCTGTCACTCTCTGAGACACACAGTGAAACTCTCTGACTCTGTCACTCTCTGAGGCACACTGTGTCACGCGCTGACATACGGTGACATTTTCTTAGACACTGTGACTCTCTCTGAGACATACTGTGTCACTTTCTGTCTCTCTCTGATTCCCTGAGACTCACTGTGACACTCTCTAACCTGCTCTGACACTCTCTGAGACAGACTGTGTCACTCTCTGATACTCTCTGACACACACTGATACACTTTCTGACTTTCTCTGAGACACACTGTGATACAGTCTGCTCTATCATCCACTCTCTGAGGCACAGTATGACATACTGTGACACTCTCTGACTCACTCTGACATCTCTGAGACACACTGTGATACAGTCTGACTCTAACTGACACTCTCTGAGGCACAGTATGACATACTGTGACACTCTTGGACTCATTTTGACATCTCTGAGACACACTGTGACACTCTCTCACAGACTATGACACTCTCTGAGCCAAATGCTGGCACTCTGAGACACACTGTAACACTCTCTCACAGACTGTGACCATCTCTGAAACAAATGCTGACACTCTCTGAGACACAGTATGACACACTGTGACACTTTCTGACTCTATCTGAGACACCCTGCAATACACTGTAAGATTCTCTGACAGATTGTGTCTCAGAGTGACGCTATCTGAGAAAAACTGACACTTTCTGACTCTCTCTGCCACTCTGAGACACACTGTGACACTCTCTTAGACTCACTGTGACCCTCTGTGACACTCTCTGAAAGACTGTGACACACTGAGACAGTCTCAAAGACAGACTGTGACACTTTCTGACTCTCTCTGACACTAAGACAAACTGTGACACTCTCTGACATTCTTTGAAACACACTGTGACCCTCTCTGACAGACTGTGACACACTCTGACACTGTCTGCGACATACTGGGACCCTCTCTGACAGACTGTGACACACTCTGACACTGTCTGCGACATACTGGGACCCTCTCTGACAGACTGTGACACACTCTGACACTGTCTGCGACACACTGGGACCCTCTCTGACAATTTGAGACACGCTGTGACACTCTCTGACACTCTCTGAAAAGCACTGTGACACTCTCTGACTGACTGTGAGACACTGTGACACTCTCAGACAGACTGTGACACTCTCTGATCTTATCTAACACTCTCTGAGACACACTGTGACACTCTCTGACAGACTGTGAGACACTGTGACACTCTCAGACAGACTGTGACACTCTCTGATCTTATCTAACACTCTCTGAGACACACTGTGACACTCTCAGACAGACTGTGACACTCTCTGATCTTATCTAACACTCTCTGAGACACACTGTGACACTCTCTGACAGACTGTGACACACTGTGACACTCTCTGGCACTTTGAGACGTCTGTGTCACTCTCTGATCCTATCTGACAATCACGGAGAGGCACTGTGACACTCTCTGACTCTCTCTGACACTTTGAGACACACTGTGACAATCTCTGACAGACTGTCGCACACTGTGACACTCTCAAAGACAGACTGTGACACTCTCTGACTCCCTCTGAATCTCTGAGACACACTGTGACACGCTCTTACAGTCGGTGACACACTGTGACACTTTCTGATAATCTCTCAGACACACTATGACACTCTCTCACACACTGTGACACTCTCTGAGACAGACCGTGACACTTTCTGACTCTCTCTGAGACACTCTGCAATACAATCTGTCAGAAAATCTTACAGTGTATCTCACAGTGACACTCTGTGAGAAATACTGTGACACTTTCTGACTCTCTCTGGCTCTCTGAGACACACTGTGACACTCTATTAGGTACACTGTGACCCTCTCTGACTCTCTCTTAAACACATATCGACATTCTCTGACTCTCTGTGACACTCTCTAAGGCACACTATGACACTCTCTGAACGACTGTGACACACTGAGGCACTCTCAAAGACAGACTGTGACATTTTCTGACTCTCTCTGACACTCTTTGAGGCACAGTGTGACACTCTCTGACAGACTGTGACACACTGTGACACCCTCTGAGACAAACTGTGACACATTCTAACTCTCTCTGACTCTCTGAGACACACTGTGACACTCGCTGAGTCACACTGGGACACTCTCTGACACATTCTGAGACACACTGTGACACTCTCTGAGGCACACAGTGACACTTTCTGACTCCTTTGACTCTCTGAGACACACTGTGACACATTCTGAGACAGGCTGTGACACTTTCTGACTCTCTCTCACTTTCTCTGAGACACACTGTGGCACTGCCTGACACTCTGTCACAGTCTCTGGCACACTGTGACACTCTCTGAGACAGACTGTGACACTTTCTGGTTCTGTCTGACTCTCTGAGACACACTGTGACACTCTCTGACAGAATGTGACACTCTCTGACAGACTGTGACACATTGTGACACTCTCAGAGACAGACTGTGACATTTTCTGACTCTGACTCTGACACACACTGTGAAAATCTCTGATCCTATCGGACACTCTCTGAGACACACTGTGACACTCTGTGACAGACTGTGACACACTGTGACACTCTCTGACACTTCCTTAGGCACACTGTGACACGCACTGTTCCTCCTACCGCTCTCTGAGACACACTGTGACACTCTCTGATCCTATCTGACACTCTCTGAGACACACTGTGACACTCTCTGACTCTCTCTGAAAAACACTGTGACACTCGCTGACAGACTGTGACACTTTCTGACTCTCCCTGAATCTCTGAGACACACTGTGACACTCTCTGACTCTCTCTGAAACTCTCTGTGGCACTCTCTGACACACGCTGAGACACACTGTGACACTCTCTGAATCTCTCTTAAACTCTCTGACACACTCTGACATACGCTGAGACACAGTGTGACACTCTGGCACTTTCTCAAACAGACTGTGACACTCTCTGATCCTATCTGACACTCTCTGAGACACATTGTGACACTCTCTGACAGACCGTGTCACACTGAGACACTCTCAAGACAGATTGTGACACTTTCTGACTCTTTCTCTGACTCTCTGAGACACACTGTGACACTCTCTGAGACACACTGGGACACTCTCTGACTCTCTCTGAGGCACACTGTGACACTCTCTGACAGACTCTGACTCACTGAAACACTATCGGACTCTCTCTGACTCTCTGAGACACACTGTGACACTCACTGAGACACACTGTGACACTCTCTGATCTTATCTGACACTCTCTGAGACACACTGTGACACTCTCTGACAGACTGTGACACACTGCGACATTCTCTGACACTCTCTGACAATTTGAGACACACTGTGATGCTCTCTAATCCTATCTGACACTCTCGGAGACACACTGGGATACAGTCTGACTCTATCTGAAATACACTGTGACACTCTCTGAGAAACTGTGACAAACTGTGACACTCTCTGAGACCCACTGGGACCCTCTCTGAGACTTTGAGATGAACTGTGACACACTCTGACACTCTATAAGACACACTGTGACACTCTCTGACATTCTTTGAAACACACTGTGACAATCTCTGAGAGACTGTGACACACTCTGACACACTCTGCGACACAGCGGGATCCTCTCTGACAATTTGACATGCACTGGGACACTCTCTGATCCTATCCAACACACTCTGAGACACACTGTGACACTCACTGACACTCTCTGAAAAGCACTGTGACACTCTCTGACAGACTGTGACACACTGTGACACTCTCTGACAGATAGCGACACATTCAGACTCTCTCTGAAACTCTGACACACACTGTGATACTGTCTGACACTCTCTGAGATACAATGAACACACTCTGACAGACTGACACACTGAGACACTCTCTGAGATGCACTGTGACACTCTCTGATCTTATCTGACACTCTCTGAGACACACTGTGACACTCTCTGACAGACTGTGACACACTGTGACACTCTCTGACAGATAGTGACACATTCTGACTCTCTCTGAAACTCTGACACACACTGTGATACTGTCTGACACTCTCTGAGATACAATGAACACACTCTGACAGACTGATACACTGAGACACTCTCTGAGACACACTGTGATACTCTCTGATCTTATCTGACACTCTCTGAGACACACTGTGACACTCTGACAGACTGTGACAGACTGTGACACTCTCTGACACTTTCTTAGACACACTGTGACACTTTCTGACTCTTGGAGACACACTGTGACATCTCTTAGCAAGTTTGTGACACTTTCTCGCTCTCTCTGACACTCTCTGAGACACACTGTGACACTCACTGACTCTGACACTCTCTGACACTCTCTGAGACACACTGTGACACACCCTGACTCTTTATGGGACACACTGTGACACTCACTGACTCTGACACTCTCTGACTCACTCTGACACTCTCTGAGACACACTGTGAAACCGTCTGACTTTATATGACACTCTCTCAGACACAGTATGATGCACTGTGACACTTACAGTCTCTCTCTGACACACTCTGAAATACAATGTAACATTCTCTGACAGACTGTGACACACTGTGACACTCTCTGAGACAGACTGTGACACTTTCTGACTCTCTCTGACTCTCTGTGACACACTGTGACATTCTATGATCCTATCTGACATTCTCAGAGACACACTGTGACACACTTCGACTCTCTCTGACACTCTCTGAGACACACCGTGACACACTCTGACTCTCTGAGACACACTGTGATACAGTCTGACTCTCTGTGACACCCTATGAGGCACTGTATGACACACTATGACACTCTCTGACTCACTCTGACACTCTCTGAGACAAGCTCTGACACTCTCTCACAGACTGTGAACCTCTCTGAGACAAACTCTGACCATCTCTGACACTCTCTGAGACACACTGTGACACTCTCTGACAGACTGTGACACTTTCTGACTCTCTCTGACTCTCTGAGATGCACTCTGACCCTCTGTGACTCTCTCTGATACACTGGAAAACACTGTGACACTCTCTGTCCCTCTCTCACACTCTTTGAGACACACTGTGACACTCTCTGACTCTCTCTGAGACATACTGTGACTCTCTGACACTCTGAGATACCCTGTGACGCTCTCTCACACTCTCTGAGAAACACGGTAATGCTCTCTGACAGACTCTGACAGACTGTGACATTCTCTGAGAAACACAATGACACTCACTTACCTACTGTGACACTCTCTGACACATGGTGACATTTTCTGCGACACTGCGACACTCTTTGAGACACACTGTGACACTCTCTGATTCTCTCTGAGGTACACTGTGATGCTCTCTGACACTCTCTGAGAAACACTGTGTCACTTTCTGACACTCTCTGAGAAACACTGTGACACTCTCTGACAGACTGTGACAGACTGTGACAATTTCTGAGACACATGATGACACTCTCTGACCTACTGTGACACTCTCTGACACACGGTGACATTTTCTGAGACACTGTGACACTCTCTGAGACACACTGTGACACTCCCTCATAGACTGTGACTCTCTCTGAGCCAAATGCTGACACTCTCTGGCACTCTCTGAGACACAGTATGACACACTGTGACACTCTCTGACACACGGTGACATTTTCTGAGACACTGTGACACTCTCTGAGACACACTGTGAGACTTGCTGTCTCTTTCTGACTCTGAGACACTCGGTCACTCTCTGAGACACACTGTAACATTTTTTGACTCTCTCTCACACTCTCTGAGACACACTGTGTCACTTTCTGACTCTCTCTGAGAAACACTGTGACACTCTCTGACAGACTGTGACAGACTGTGACAATTTCTGAGACACATGATGACACTCTCTGACCTACTGTGACACTCTCTGACACACGGTGACATTTTCTGAGACACTGTGACACTCTCTGAGACACACTGTGAGACTTGCTGTCTCTTTCTGACTCTGAGACACTCGGTCACTCTCTGAGACACACTGTAACATTTTTTGACTCTCTCTCACACTCTCTGAGACACACTGTGTCACTCTCTGACTCTCTCTGAGACGCAATGTGACTCTCTCTGACACACTGAGATACACTGTGATGCTCTCTGACACTCTCTGAGAAACACAATGACACTCTCTGACCTACTGTGACACTCTCTGACACACGGTGACATTTTCTGAGACACTGCGACACTCTCTGAGACACACTGTGACACTTTCCGTCTCTCTCTGACTTTCTGAGACACACTGAGACACTCTCTGAGATAGACTGTGATAATCTCTGACTCTCTCTGAGATACACTGTGACACTCACTGACTCACTCTGACACTCTCTGAGACACAATGTGACTCTCTCTGACACATTGAGATACACTGTGATGCTCTCTGAGAAACACTGTGACACTCTCTGACAGACTCTGACAGACTTTGACAATTTCTGAAGCACACGATGACACTCTCTGACCTACTGTGACACTCTCTGACATACGGTGACATTTTCTGCGACACTGCGACACTCTCTGAGACACACTGTGACACTTTCCGTCTCTCTCTGACTCGCTGAGACACACTGTCTCTCTTTCTGAGGCACACTCTGACAGTCTCTGATAGACTGTGACACGCTGTGGCATACTGTGACACTCTCTGTCTCTCTCTGACAATCTCTTAGACACACTGTAACACTATTTGAGACACACTGTGACACTCTCTGTCTCTCTCTCTGAGACACACTGTGACTCTCTCTGAGGTACACTGTGACACTCTCTGACAGACTGTGACAGACTGTGACACTCTCTGACTCTCTCTGACACTCTCTTAGACACACTGTGACACTCTCTGATCTGCTCTGACTCTCTGACTCTTTCTGAGACACACTGTGACACTCATTGACTCACTCTGACACTCTGTGAGGCACATTATGACACACTATGACACTCTCTGAACGACTGTGACACTCTCTGACCCGCTCTGACACTCTCTGAGACAGACTGTCACACTTTCATTCTCTCTCTGACTCCCTGAGACACATTGTGACACTCTCTGATCTGCTCTGACTCTCTGACTCTTTCTGAGACACACTGTGACACACGTTGACTCACTCTGAGACTCAGTGAGGCACAGTATGACATACTGCGACACTCTCTGACTCTCTCTGGCACTCTCTTAGGCACACTGTGACACTCTCAGACAGACTGTAACACTTCTGACCCTCTCTGACTCACTCCGAAATATACTGTAACCTTTTCTGACAGACTGTGACACACTGTGACACTGTCAGAGACAGACTGTGACACGTTCCATCTCTCTGACTCTCTGAGACACGCAGAGACTCTCTCTTAGACACACTGTGACTCTCTCTGACACTCTCTTAAACACACTGTGACACTCTCTGACTCTCTCTGACACTCTCTGAGGCAGACTGAGACACTCTCTGAAACACACTGTGACACTCTCTCACAGACTGTGAAACTCTCTGACATACTCTGCGGCACACTGTGACACGCTCTGACAGACTGACACACTGTGACATTCTCTGACCCTCTCTGAGACCGACTGTGACACTCTCTGACTCTCTCTGAGACCGACTGTGACACTTTCTGAGTCATTCTGTCACTCTCTGAGACACACTATAACACTCTCTCACAGACTGTGACCCTCTCAGAGACAAACACTGACCAACTCTGACACTCTGTGAGACACAGTAGGACTCACTGTGACACTCTCTGACTCCCCCTGACACACTCTGAAATACATGTAACCTTTTCTGCCAGACTGTGACACACTGTGACACTCTATGAGACAGACTGTGACATGTTCTGACTCTCTCTGACTCTCTGAGACACACTGTGACTCTCTCTGAGACACGCTGAGACTCTCTCTTAGACACACTGTGACTCTCTCTGACACTCTCTTAAACACACTGTGACACTGACTCTCTCTGTGGCACACTGTGACACTCTCAAAGACAGACTGTGACTCTCGCAGACTCTCTGAGACACACTAGTAGGGGGTGCCAGGAACAAATACAATCGCTAGGGAACTAGGACCCCTCCCAGAATGGGATAATGTGTGCCTTTGGGGTTCTACCTCCCCAGGGAGATAATGACAGGCCTCACACTGACACATCCACACCCGCTCACAGATGGGGTCTCCCACTGCCTGTCTCCCAGGTAACTGCACCTTTTGCCCCCAGCCCTGAGCCACAGCCGAACTCAGATTCCATGAATCCTGTGGTTACCCAGTGTAAAGCAGCTTCTGGTCTCACTCCGGACACAACAGCCATTCCAGGCACCCAGCTGGTGGGCAGCACCAAAAAGGTCCCGTCTCTGTCACAGATACTGACTGACAGTCTGTCATACACAGAGTGGACGCTGAGGAGCAAACCAAATGAATCGCCATGTGCCTTAGTCCAGCAGGCCATTCAGCCCTCCCTGAGGGCCAACAGCTAGGGAGGGGCATCCATGATGAGATGAAGGCAGCGATTCTCACTGCTCGATGGCAGGATAAGGCATATCCTGCAGAGGCGCTACATAACTGCAGAACAACAACCAGGGGAATGCCCCTCCCCTCCCACCGTCAGCTTCACCTGGAGACTCTGGGTCCAATTTGTCTGGATTTTTGGGGATATGACCTGCACCTCTCTTAGCGATGAGAAACTGGGCCCGACCCTTTGTCTCCCATGTCTCAGAAAGGAGGAGGGACACCTGGGATTCGACCCAATATCGCGCCCGTAATGAGGCTTGGGCTCTCAGCTAATTAATCACTGAATACGAAATAGACTTTAGGGATTTCCACATTGTGTTACAGGAGCTCAGGGATCAGAAGCGATTGGTAGGGTTTCCCCGAGAATGGTAGTAGGATACCAAGATCCCTGCCTGGACTAGGGGTCATTTTCGGACAGTAATATCCCAGGAAGCCCACCAGGGAGAATTCCTCAGAAACAAAATTAAAAACGGGCTGTGACCAGGAGGGAAGGCTCCTCCCCCAGCTTGTCCCACACATACCAGGCTCTCACAATGACTAGTCATTAAACTCACAGGGAATTCCTTGTTCACGAACATTTATCACAACCTGACACTAATCATAATGAATGTATCAGGGATACAGTAATCAGAGTGGTGTCCTTCCCCATTAAAATAATCATGTTCCCAACTGACCCACAGGATATTGGGACAATGGACAGGGAAATTTGAGGGAAAACACAAAACCCAGAAAAGTAATTAACAGACAAAAGAAAAGGGAACTCCTTAATGATTTAGCCCAGTATACGAGTCCACTCCCAGGGCAGGAGTGTTACTGGTCAGAACGCTGACTTGGCTAATTTGGAGAATAAACTCAGGATCCTGACCCAACAACTCTCTAATGAGCCTGAGAAAGACTTAATACAGAAAACCCAGAGCAGACCATGGGACAACTCGTGGAGAATCCGGCTAACCATCACTTAGTGACCAGACTGGAGGGTCACGCCAACACGATTAATCAGATCATCCACGTCCCAATCAGAGATTATGGTGAGCAATAAAACCACACCCTGTGCAGTAACGCGATGATGGAACAGCTGAGGGAGGAGCTCAGGCAGGCCAGACATTGGAAAGTCCCATCCCGGGTTCGTGACAAACAGTTTCAATATTTGTTCCAGGAGAACCCCCACACCAACGTCTCTCACTGTCAGTGACAGCAGCTCACCAAGGACTGGGTTAAGGACACTCTCGGTGGGACACCTGGGCTTGGTATGAGGGATTCCACTTAACCCAAGTGACCAAAGGTAGGATGAAGTCCAAATTATCGGAGTTGTATAAAAAAGGTATTTGGATGGGCGACCATGATTACCTCCCACTTACTGTGGAGATAGAGGGAACATTGCCAGGGACCATACTTACCTAAATGGGAAGGAACCGGTCATACCATGACATTCCCATAGCCTGGTATCCAAGAATTCGGCTCCTCTCACCCCCTACTAGGGCCTGATGTGTGTTGTTCCGTGTTGTAGGTGTACAGGACCCATGCAGCTGCTTGGAGCTCATACACTGTCCTTCCAGATTGTCAATGTAACCTGAGGCTGCCTCCCCATCCCCAGAGACCCTCCTTTCACTGGATTGGGCTCTTCCCAATTGGAACTAACAGCAACAAACCATCCAAATGATTGGCAATGCTTCAAACTATTAACGGATTCTCCTAATTGGCCAAAACGATAGAAAGTTCCTGAAAACCATCCAGAAATGAACAAAAACAGAGTTTATCTGCAGACTGATTGCCTGAATCTGTGGAGGCCTTCTGAGGAGACCAGCATGGCAAGAGACAGAGACCATCTGACCATCCAGAGAGAGAGAGGGCGAGAGAAAACAGTTTTGCAGACCCAGAAGCAGAACCAGTGAGAGAGAGAGAGAGAGAGAGAGACAGGCTGAAGCAAAACCCAGGGGCATGGGAGAGAGGGAATGTGAAAATCCATTGAGAGAGAGAGTTGGAACCAACTGGAATAACGAGTGTCACCCCTTCAGTCTGTCCATGTTTTAACTCCTCAGTCTTAGTCTGACTTCCCCTTCTCTCCCTCTCTCTGTCCCCTCTCTCTCTATCCTTCTGTCTGTCTCTCTCACATACACACTCTTTCTCTCACTCTCTCCCTCTCCCTGTCTCTCTCTGCCCATCTTTCTTCCATCCCCCTTCCCCACCCCCACTCTCCATCCCTCTCTCTTTTTCTCACCCTCCCTTTGTTTTTCGCTATTTCAGCCCTGAAAGATCTCACCCAATTTTGTACCCCCTCAAAAATACTATGCCCTTCATTTTCACTGTCCTCTTAAATTTATCCACTTTCCCAAATATCTTCCCTCCCAAATAATTGCCTCACCAAATGTGCCCCCTTCAAATATTTTGCTACCCCCAATGTTGCTGTGAGCCCCACTCACTGGGGCAGCGGGAAATGAGTGGAATAGTGTGGAGCTGGAAAAGCCCAGCAGGTCAGGCCTGAACCATCGACTCTCCTGGCTGACCCGCTGTGCTTCCCCAGCTCCACACTTTGTAACTCTGACTTTCCAGCATCTGCAGTCCTCACTTTCTCACACAGGTAAATGAGTCTGGGTTGGCTGACTGGCCTGTGGCTGTTTTAATGCACAGCAAGATCCCAGTCCCAGAATTATAAAAGGTTTGTATCACAGATGGAGTCCTTTCTGCCCATTCCGCCCCTCCCCCATTAAATGATCCTCGTCCTGTTCAGGATCCTCAGGATTGTCCCCTGAATGGCCTCACTGACTGTCCTTTTTGTGGAGACCCCTTCTCCATGTTGTGGTTCTGTTCGCCAAGCTGGGAATTGTGTTAAAGACGTTTCGTCCCCTGTCTCGGTGATATCCTCAGTGCTTGGGATCCTCCTGTGAAGCGTTTCTGTGATGTTTCCTCCGGCATTTATAGTGGCCTGTCTCTACCGCTTCCGGTTGTCAGTTCCAGCTGTCTGCTGCAGTGGCTGGTATGTTGGGTCCAGGCCGATGTGTTTGTTAAACACATCTACCTGGACTCAATATACCAGCCATTGCAGCAGACATCTGGAACTAACAACCGGAAGCGGCAGAGACAAACCACTACAAATGCCGGAGGAACCAACACATAAGCGCTACACAGGAGGATCCCAAGCACTGAGGATGTCACCGAGACAGGGGACGAAACGTCTGCAACACAAATTCCCAGCACGGCGAACAGAACCACAACAATGAGCACCCAAGCTACAAATCTTCTCACAAACTTTGAACACCTCTTCTCCATCCTGTCTCAGACTTTGCGTCTCATGCTATCCCTCCCTCAATCTCTCTCTCTCTCACAGCAGCCCCTCCTTTCTCCACCAACCCCAAAACCCCATCAAACAGTCCACCATCTCTGGGTGTCCCACTCCCCCCTTGTCTCCCAATCTCCCCCTTCCCATGTAGACCCACAGCTCCTGGGCTGGAGGACATGATGCAGACCTTCTAACTGACTGCTGTCATGCACAGAAAGATCCCACTCTGCAACCATTCCCCAGCCACACACACTGTCCTTCTCCCTCCATATGTTTCCTTCTTCCTCTCCCTGTTTCTCACTGCCCCTCTCACCCTCTCCTCAATTTCTCCATCCCCACTCTCTCCATGTCTCTCTTTCTCTTTTTGTCACCCTCCCCTTCTCTTTTTCTTCATTTCAGACTCAATGAGAAAAGTCCTTTTATGTCCCTTACACTAACCCCCTCCCCACAGTCGGGGTAACATTCGGGAGAGACCAGGAAAAGTTTGGTCCCCCCACATTAACTGTACAGCATCCAGCAACACAGAGACCAACTCTTCCCAATGTCCCTTCCCCAGTCACTGGGACAGGGGTCTAGGGAGACAGAGGGAGAGAAACTACAAGAGAGATAGAGAGCTGGGTAGACAGACAGTGAGAGGGAGGGAGAGAACAAGAGAAAGACGGGCAGGCAGAGGGAGGGACAGAAAGTGAGAGAGAAAGAGGAAAACGCCAGGAAGAGACATACAATGTCAGAAAGATACAAGGGGAAAAAGGGGAGGCAAAGACAGGGAGTGAAGGTCAGATAGACAGCAAGAGAGAAAACCCAGGGAGAGATATAGGACAGAGAGAGAGAAAGGAGTTGCAGCAGCAGAGAGATAGAGCTGAGAGAATGGAGTGGTGAGGGGGGCTGCTGCGATGCAACGAGAGTGATTTACAGACAAGAATAGCAAGATCCCATAGAGCTGAGAGAAAGATGCAGAGAGAGATGAGCAAGGTGTTGGTTTTGGGGAAGATTGAATGATTAAGCATTCCTGAAAAACATGATGGGGTGTCAAAGGGGCAGAGTGTTGGAGGAAGGGAATCTGCAGGGAAATGTCAACAGGGCAGAGATATGAAGGATGTTGTGAGATAGGGATTGAAGAAAAAATGTGGGAGAGACAGCTGCGAACACAGAAATATACATAAGAGCTCTCATGGGAGTGGGAAGCAGTGAGATCGGTGGGATCAGACTGTGCAGCTGCCCCTCTCTAGGATTTTGCGCCTTTGTCTTTCCTCAGTGTAGAGCTCACACCTTGTGGTAAAATTCCCACAGACAGCCTGAATCCCACAATGTGTGTGTGTGTGTGTCTGTGTGTGTGTGTTCACTCTCTCTGGTTCCAGCTCCTGTCTGATGATTCCGTATAGCAGAATAATTTGATTCTCTGTCTCTGTACTCTCCGGGTCTCAGCTCCCAAATCAAATGCTAAATCATTCACGATCCACGATCCTATTGAATAGTAGAGCAGGCTCGAGGGTCTGAATGGTATCCTCCTGTTCCTATTTCAGATGGTCTTATGTCCTTAACACTACCTCCCAGCTCTTGGCCCCCACACTGGAGGTTATGACTCCACAAGGCCCTGATCTGTAGAGTGTTGCACTCTTCCGTGAGTCTCGGAGGGAACCAGCCTGATTTGGATTGGAGTTGCAGCCTCTCAGTGAGAAGTGAAATCTCCTCGAGGTTCCCCTCAGTCTCTCACTGTAAGGTGGAGCAGGCCAGTCTCGGGGAAGTAAACAGCAGGCCAGGTCTGCCCTGTCCTCCAGCTCCATTTCAGAAGGCCACATGGGAGGGGCTTGGTTCCTTCATCAGCTTCCCGTGATCTCCCTTCTGGGTTAGGGTGGGGGGCCGAATGGCCTTGCTCCTGGCTCTTATTGAGGTGCAGGCTGGATATAATTGGGTTATACAGGACATGCCCCTGAGTGAGGTCGGTTAGCTCAGTTGGCTGGTCAGTTAGCTTACCACACTAGCTAAAGTTACCCTGAAGGACTCTCCTCCCCAACCTCTCCCCTCAGCTGGGCCATAGTGACCCTCTGATTAAATCCCCACCAGACCCCGCTCTGTAATGAGGAGCTGTCCCATGCTCTGGTAAGACTATGGTGACATTACATTGGTTTGTACCTGGGGCACTGTGTGCAGGACTAGTCACTGCATTGTCAGAGGGATGTTAGTGTGTGGGGAAGGTTTACTGGATGAATCCCCACTGGAATGAACAGCACTCTCTTTCCCCCAGTTAATTCACTCTTGCAGCCTTTGTGTCTTTGGAGACAAAAGGACCATTTCACCTGAAACTGCAGCTGGATTTTATATTCATGAGCACCCAATAAGATTGGCTAGTTTACACACACACACACACACACAGACACACTCCCTCAAACACACACAGACACACTGTCACACACACATACACAAAGGACCCCACCACACGCAGGCTCTCTCACACACACAGACACACGCTCCCTCAAACAGAAACACACCCACACACCCACACACACTCCCTCAAACACACACAGACACACTGTCACACACACATACACAAAGGACCCCACCACACGCAGGCTCTCTCACACACACAGACACACGCTCCCTCAAACACAAACACTCACACACACACATACACACACACACAATCACACACTATATCTCTCACACACATACACACACAGACATACGCTCCCTCAAATACACACACAGACACACACTCACACAGACACACTCTGTCTCACACACACATACACACACTCTCTCTCATTTACACACACACGCTCACACGCACACTCTCATTCTCTCACACACCCACTCACTCTCACGCACGCCGAAACTCTCTCTCACACACAGAGACATTCTCTCTCACACACATACACACAGACAGACACACAGACACACGATCCCTCAAACACACACAGACACACTCTCTCTCTCACACACATAAACACACAGTTACTCTCTCTCTCACACACATACACACGCAGACACATGCTCCCTCAAACACACACAGACACACTCTCACACACACACATAAACGCACAGTTACTCTCTCTCACACACACATACACACGCAGACACACGCTCCCTCAAATATGCATAGACACACACTCTCTCACACACACACACGGACACCCACACTCTCTCTCACACACACTAACACACACACTCTCTCTCACTTACAGACACACTCACTCTCACACACACATGCACACAGACACACACACTCTCACACACACACACACTATTTCTCACATAAGACACACTGTCATACACAGACAGACACACAGACACATACACACATAGACACACAAACACACACACACATAGACACACAGACACATTCTCTCACACACACAGACACACTCTCACACACACATACACACAGACAAATTCTCTCACACATACAAACACACACAGCCACACACTCTCACATGAACATGCACTTTCTCTCTCACGCACACATATACAGACACACAGAGATACACATGCATCCACTCTTTCACACACACAAACACCGGCAGTCTCTCTCTCTCTCTATCTCTCTCTGTCTCTCTCTCTCACACACACGGCTGTAAAGGCATGGTTGAGTTATTGCTGGAGAAATGATTTCTCCGAGGACTGATCCCTGATCTCACATGATGACTGCTCCAGGGAGACAGACAGCAGCTACAGATGACTTGTTGGATCTTCCTGTGCACCACCTCTTGCATCAACAGCGTTAGTCTGTTTGGGTGCCTGCTTTTCTAAAGCGTATCCAAGCAACAAGTAACAATAGATTGAGGAACGTTTTCCTCCAAACCATGTTTCAGACACATGCTGCTGTTATTTTTCACTGATTGTTTAAAATGATCTGAATCTTCTGAAATGGGAAGTGGCTTCCATTTCAAATTACGACACCAGAGTGCCTCAGGGACCCTGAGGAAATGATCAGGAAATTGCATCTGTTCCTTTCTATCCTCTGCACTCTGTACCACCAGATAGTGCTCCCTCAGAACCTCAGATAGTGCTCCCTCAGTACCTCAGATAGTTTCTCCCTGACTACCCCAGATAGTTCTCCCTCAATACGTCAGACAATTCTCCCTCAGTACCTCAGATAGTTCTGCCACGGTACCTCAGAAAGTGCTCCCTCAGTACCACAGAAAATGCTCCCTCAATATATCAGATAGTGCTCCCTCAATACCTCAGAGAGTCCTCCCTCAATACTTCAGATAGTGCTCCCTCAATACTTCAGATATTGCTCCCTCAGTACCTCAGACAGTTCTCCCTCAGTACCTCGGATAGTTCTCCCACAGTACATCAGAAAGTGCTCCCTCAGTACGTCAGATAGTGCTCCCTCAATCCCACAGAAAGTGCTCCCTCAATATTTCATTTAGTTCTCCCTCAATAGCTCAGAAAGTGCCCCCTCAATACCTCAGAAAGTACTCCCTCAATACCTCAGAAAGTGCTATCTCAATACCTCAGAAAGTGCTACCTCAATACCTCAGATAGTTCTCCCTCAGTACCTCAGAAAGTGCTGCCTCAGTACCTCAGACAGTGCTCCCTCAATAGCTCAGAACGTACTCTCTCAATGCCTCAGATAGTTCTCCCTCAATACCTCAGATAGTGCTTTCTCAGTACGTCAGAAAGTGCTCCCTCAGTACGTCAGAAAGTGCTCCCTCAGTACGTCAGAAAGTGCTCCCTCAGTACGTCAGAAAGTGCTCCCTCAGTACGTCAGAAAGTGCTCCCTCAGTACGTCAGAAAGTGCTCCCTCAGTACGTCAGAAAGTGCTCCCTCAGTCCCTCAGAAAGTGCTCCCTCAGTCCCTCAGAAAGTGCTCCCTCAGTACCTCAGAAAGTGATCCCTCAATGCCTCAGATAGTTCTCCCTCAATACCTCAGAAAGTGCTCCCTCAGTAACTCAGAAAGTGCTCCCTTAATACCTCAGATTTTTCACCCACAATACCTCAGATAATTCTCCCTCCATACCTCAGATAATTCTCCTTCAATACTTCAGATAGTGCTCCCTCAGTACCTCAGACAGTTCTCCCTCAGTACCTCGGATAGTTAGATTAGATTAGGTTACTTACAGTGTGGAAACAGGCCGTTCGGCGCAACAAGTCCACACCGCCCCGCCAAAGCGTACCCACCCATACCCCTACATCTACACCTACCACTACAGGCAATTTAACATGACCAATTCACCTGACCTGCACATCTTTGGACTGTGGGAGGAAACCGGAGCACCCGGAGGAAACCCACGCAGACACAGGGAGAACGTGCAAACTCCACACAGTCAGTCGCCTGAGGCGGGAATTGAACCCGGGTCTCCGGCGCTGTGAGGCAGCAGTGCCACCGTGCCTCCCACAGTACCTCAGAAAGTGCTCCCTCAGTACGTCAGAAAGTTCTCCCTCAATCCCTCAGAAAGTTCTCCCTCAATCCCTCAGATAGTGCTCCCTCAATACTTCAGATAGTGCTCCCTCAATACTTCAGATAGTGCTCCCTCAATACTTCAGATAGTTCTCCCTGAGTACCACATAAAGTGCTCCCTCAATAACTCAGAAAGTGCCCCCTCAAAGCTCACATAGTTCTCCCTCAGTACCACAGATAATGCTCCCTCACTTCCTCAGATAGTGCTCCCTCAATACCTCAGAAGGTGCTCCCTCAGTACCTCAGAAAGTACTCCTTCAGTACCTCAGAAAGTACTCCCTCAATACATCAGAAAGTACTTTCTCAATACCTCAGAAAGTGCCCCCTCAATACATCATAAAGTACTCCCTCAATACCTCAGAAAGTGCTCCCTCAGTACCTCAGAAAGTGCTCTCTCAATGCCTCAGAATGTTCTCCCTCAATACCTCAGAAAGTGCTCCCTCAGTACCTAAGAAAGTGCTCCCTCAGTACCTCAGAAAGTGATCCATCAGTACCTCAGAAAGTGATCCCTCAATGCCTCAGATATTTCTCCCTCAATACCTGAGATAATTCTCCCTCAATACCTGAGATAATTCTCCTTCAATACTTCAGGTAGTGCTCCCTCAGTACCTCAGATAGTTCTCCCTCAATACCTCAGAAAGTGCTCCCTTAATACCTCAGATATTTCACCCACAATACCTGAGATAATTCTCCCTCAATACCTGAGATAATTCTCCTTCAATACTTCAGGTAGTGCTCCCTCAGTACCTCAGATAGTTCTCCCTCAGTACCTCAGATAGTTCTCCCTCAGTACCTCAGATAGTTCTCCCTCAATACCTCAGCATGTGGTCCCTCAATACCTCAGAATGTGGTCCCTCAATAGCTCAGATAGTTCCCCTTCAGTACCTCAGATAATCTTCCCTCAATGCCTCTGAAAGTGCTCCCTTAATACCTCAGAAAGTGCTCCCTTAATACCTCAGATATTTCACCCGCAATACCTCAGATAGTTCTCCCTCAATACCTCAGATAATTCTCCTTCAATACTCCAGATAGTTCTCCCTCAATACCTCAGAAAGTGCTCCCTCAATTCCTCAGAAAGTGCTCCCTCAGTTCCTCAGAAAGTGCTCTCTCTGTACCTCAGAAAGTGCTACCTCAGAAAGTGCTCCCTCAATATCTCAGAAAGTGTCCCTCAATACCTCAGAAAGTGCTCCCTCATTACCTCAGAAAGACCGCCCTCAGTACCTCAGAAAGTCCTCCCTCTGTACCTCAAAGTGCTCCCTCAATACCTCAGATAGTTCTCCTTCAGTACCTCAGAAAGAGCTCCCTCAACATCTGAGAAGGTGCTCCCTCAGTACCTCAGACAGTGCTCCCTCAGTACCTCAGAAAGAGCTCCCTCAATATCTCAGAAAGTGATCCCTCAATACCTCAGAAAGTGCTCCCTCAATACCTCAGATAGTGCTCCCTCAGTATCTCAGAAAGTGCTCCCTCAATATCTAAGAAAATGCTCCCTCAATACGTCAGACAGTGCTCCCTCAATACGTCAGACAGTGCTCCCTCAATACCTCAGTACGTGCTCCCTCAATACTTCAGATAGTACTCCCTTAATACCTCAGAAAGTGCTCCCTCAATATCTCAGATAGTTCTCCCGCAGTACCTCAAATAATGCTCCCTCAATTCCTCAGATAGTTCTTCCTCAATACCGAAGAAAGTGCTCCCCTAAAGCCCCTTAGACAGTAGCTCCACAAAACATTCACATCCTCGACATTTCAGGGGTCAGCCCAGCTCCCCCCTCAGATTGCGTTCAAACCCCTTCAGACAGTGAGGACCCACATCCACCCCTGTCCAAGATTGGAGCCCAGGTCCCCAGAACATTACTTGTCTCTCTGGATTAATTTTAGAATTCCTACAGTGTAGAAGCAAGCCATTCGGTCCATTGGCTCCACACTGACTGTCTGAACAGCATCCCACCCAGACTCACATCCTCTACTCTATCCCTGTAATGCTGCATTTCCCATGGCAACTTTGGGCGGTGGGAGGAAACTGGAGCACCCGGAGGAAACCCACACAGATACAGAGAGAATGTGTAAACTCCACACAGACAGTCACCGGGAGTTAGAATCAAACCACTGAGACACTGTGCTGTCCTCTCTCCTGGGATGGCATGTCATCTAACCTTTTACTAAGCAACCTCCCATGTGAAACCTTCTCATCTGTCTCCTTGGTCATCCCTTCAAAAGCTCTATCAACTTGGACACATCATTTCCAAACAAAGCCATGCTGACCATCCCTAATCAATTCTTGCTTTTCCAAATGCATGTAAGTTGTCTCTCAGAATGCCCTCCAACAGCTTACCCACCACTGCCATCAGGCTCACAGCTCCATAGTTCAATGGCTGTTCCTTGTAGCCTTACTTCAATAATGGCACATCATTAATCACCCTCCAGTCTTCAGGCACCTCACCCGTTGTCACTGATTGGTCCATCTGACAAGGCCATCTCCATCCTTCTGTAATCTAAGGCTATCATCCTCAGTATTTATCACCCAACCAATCTTCATATCATTCATGAACCCAATGATTAACCCTCCACCATTCAAATCTAAATCTTTTCTATCAACCACATCAGCAAGACCCCAACAGTGAGACATGAACAGACAGAGGTTTCTAATGGGGCCATCACTGTCTGCTTCCTGCCACTCAGCATTCTGCACCAAATTCCTTGGATCTTGAGTTTTTATGTTCATTATCAGTTTCCAGTATGGATCCTGATAAAAGCCTTACTGACCTCCAAGCAGGCGACAGGAAAGCATTGCCCTTATTTACACACCTGGTCACCTCCTTAAAAAGCGCAATCCCATTGGTCAGACCTGACCCCTCCTTAACACAACCATTCTGACTGGTCTTCGTGAACTCCAGTCTCTTTAAATGCTGATTAATTCTATCTCCCAAAATTGCTTCCAACTGACGTCCCACCCACGATATTAGCCTGACTGCCCTGTAGCTGCCTGGTATATCCCATGTTCCATCTTGAATAACAGTACCACATGGTCAGTCCGATGATACCTCTCCTGTGGCCAGAGGATATTTGAAAATGTTTGCAAGTGTACCTGCTACTTCCTCCATCACCTCATTCGGTAAACTGAGATACATTTCCACCGTCTTTGGAGATTTATTGGGTTGTAAGAAGACCAGACCACTCAGAACCATCTCTCTCTATATATATGCTCATTCATTTAATTGTATCACAGAGCATCTTCACGATTTCATATCAACCCTGTCCCAATGAGCATTGACAAAATGCATTCATTCACTGTTGCCTCTGGGTCCATGCACAAATTTTCACTGTGTTTCTCGCATTATCAATTCACCCTTAATGTCACTGTAAGGTACATTCAGAATTCTATTTCCCCTCTTAGCACTCCTCTCTCCCAGGCAATTAGCCTGTGATATGATTTGGAGGAGTGTGGGATGTCATTCTGGATGTGAATTAGCACTGGGAAGCTCAGAAATAAGGAACACCCAACTGTGCTGAGTGTGGGCAGTGGGATTCATTTGGGATGAGCACACGGAAGCTGAGGAATAAAACAAAAACTCGATCCCTGGGAAAAGAGGGTGGTACCTCTTCAGGTTCAATAACCAATTAAAGATGGTCTGTTTGAACACAGTCTCTGGAATCTGGACGTGGGAATCATTACTGAGCAGGGTATGTAGGAAGCAGAGGCAGAAATATAATGAACAATTTCAGATATTCCTCTTAGGCCACAAGACATGGGAGCTGAAACTAAGTCTTTCAGCCCATCTGATAGTGTGGCACTCACTCAGTACTGACTCTCTTACAATGCAGGTATCCCACAGACTGATGCACTGACAGTGTAGCGCTCCCTCAGTAATGACCCTCTGACTGTGCAACACTGCACCCATATGGACCCTCTGACATTGCAGCACTCCCTCAGTACTGACCCTCTGATATTGCAGCACTCCCTCAGTGCTGACCCTCTAACATTGCAGCACTCTCTCAGTATTGACCCTCTGGCAGTGTGACAATCCCGCAGCACTGACCCTCTGACAGGGCAGCATTCCATCAGTACTGACACTCTCACAGTGCAGCACTCCCTCAGCACTGTCACTCTGAGAGTGTGGCACTCCCTCAGTACTGACCCTCTGACAGTGTGGCACTCCCTCAGTACTGACCCTCTGATAGTGCAGAACTCCCTCAGTACTGACCCTCTGACAGTGTTGCACTCCCTCTGTACTGACCCTTTGGCAGTGTAGAACTCCCTCAGCACTGACCCGCTGACAGTGTGACACTCCCTCAGTGCTGACCCTCTGATAGTGTGACACTCCCTAAGTATTGACCCTCTGACATTGCAGCACTCCGTCTGTACTGACCATCTGACAGTGCAGCACTCCCTCAGTACTGACCCTCTGACAGTGCAGCACTCCCTCAGTACTGACCCTCTGACAGTGCAGCACTCCCTCAGTACTGTCAGTCTGACACTGAGGCACTCCCACAGTGCTGACACTCTGACAGTGCAGCACTTCCTCAGCACTGATCCTCTGACAGTGTTGCACTCCCTCTGTACTGACCCTTTGGCAGTGTAGCACTCCCTCAGCACTGACCCGCTGACAGTGTGACACTCTCTCAGTGCTGACCCTCTGACAGTGTGACACTCCCCCAGTGCTGATACTCTGACATTGCAGCACTCCCTCAGCGTTGACCCCTCTGACAGTGTGGCACTCCCTCAGTACTGACCCTCTGACATTGCAGCACTCCATCTGTACTGACCATCTGACAGTGCAGCACTCCCTCTGTACTGACCCTCTATCAGTGCAGCACTCCCTCTGTACTGACCCTCTGACAGTGCAGCACTCCCTCACTACTGGCCCTCTGACAGTGCAGCACTCTCTCAGTGCTGACCCTCTGACAGTGTGGCACTCCCTCAGTACTGACCCTCTGGCAGTGCAGCACTCCCTCAGCACTGAACCTCCGACAGTGTGGCACTCCCACAGTGTTGACCCCCTGACAGTGTGACACTCCCTCAGTACTGAACCGCTGACAGTGCAGCACTCTCTCTGTACTGAACCTTTTGCACTGTAGCACTCACTCAGCACTGACTGTTTGGAAGTGTAGCGCTCCCTCAGCACTGACCCTCTGACAGTGTGACAATCCCTTAGTACTGATGCTCTGACAGTGTGGCACTCGCTCAGTAATGACCCCTCTGACAGAGCAACACTATCTCAGTACTGACCCTCTGACAGTGTGGCACTCCCACAGTGCTGACCGTGTAACATTGCAGCACTCCCTCAGTACAGACTGTTTAGCAGTGCAGCATTCCTTCAGTACTTACCCTTTTATATTGCAGCACTCCCTCAGTACTGACATTCTGACAGTGCAGCATTCCCTCAGTACTGACTCTCTCACAGTGTAACACTCCCTCAATACTGTCACTCTGACAGTGCAACACTCCCTCAGTACTGACCCTCTGACATTGCAGCACTCCCTCAGTACTGACCCTCTGACAGTGCAGCACTCCCTCAATGTGACCCTCCGACAGTGCAGCACTCCCTCAGTGCTGACCCTCTCACAATGTGACAATCCCTTAGTACTGATATTCTGACAGTGTGGCTCTCGCTCAGTAATGACCCCTCTGACAGAGCAACACTATCTCAGTACTGACCCTCTGACAGTGTGGCACTCCCACAGTGCTGACCCTGTGACATTGCAGCACTCCCTCAGTACAGACCGTTTAGCAATGCAGCATTCCTTCAGTCATTACCCTTTTATATTGCAGCACTCTCTCTGTACTAACCCTCTGACAGTGCCGCACTCCGTCAGTACTGACCCTCTGACAGTACAGCACTCTCTCAGCACTGACCCCTCTGACAGTGGAGCACCCCCTCAGTACTGACCCTCTGACATTGCAGCACTCCCTCAGTGCTGACCCTCTGACATTGCAGCACTCCCTCAGTGCTGACCCTCTGACAGTGCAGCACTCCCTCAGTATTAACCCTCTGGCAGTGTGACAATCCCGCAGCACTGACCCTCTGTCATTGCAGCACTTCCTCAAGAGCTGACCCTCTGACAGTGCAGCACTCCCTCAGTACTGACCCTCTGGCAGTGTGACAATCCCGCAGCACTGACCCTCTGACAGTTTGGCACTCCATCAGTACTGACACTCTCACAGCGCAGCACTCCCTCAGCTCTGTCACTCTGAGAGTGTGGCACTCCCTCAGTACTGACCCTCTGACAGTGTGGCACTCCCTCAGTACTGACCCTCTGATAGTGCAGAACTCCCTCAGTACTGACTCTCTCACAGTATAGCACTCCCACAATCCTGTCACTTTGACAGTGTGGCACTCCCTCAGTATTGACCCTCTGACAGTGCGGCACTCCCTCAATCCTGTCACTCTGACACTGAGGCACTCCCACAGTGCTGACACTCTGACATTGCAGCACTCCCTCATTACTGACTCTCTGACAGTGCAGCACTCCTTCAATACTGACCCTCTGACAGTGCAGTACTCCCTCAGTACTGACAGTGCAGCACTCCCTCAATACTGTCACTCTGACAGTGTGGCACCCCCTCAGTATTGACCCTCTGACAGTTCAGCATTCCCTCAATACTGATCCTCAGCCAGTGCAGCATTCCTCAGTACTGACCCTCTGACAGTGCACAATCTCTCAGGACTGACCCTCTCACAGTTCAGCTCTCTCTCACTAATTACCCTCTGAATTTCAGCGCTTCCTACATCCCGACCCTCTGACAATGCTGCACTCCCTCTATACTGACTCTCTGGCAATGCAGGAATCCCTCAGTACTGACCCTCTGACAGTGCAGCACTCCCTCAGTAATGACTCTCTGACAGTGTAACACTCCCTCAGAACTGATGCTCTGACAGTGCAGCACTCCCTCAGTACTGACTCTCTGACAGTGTAACACTCCCTCAGAACTGATGCTCTGACAGTGTATCACTCCCTCAGTACTGACTCTCTGACAGTGTAACACTCCCTCAGAACTGATGCTCTGACAGTGTGACACTCCCTCAGTACTGACCTTCTGACAGTGCAGCATTCCCTCAGTACTGACTCTCTCACAGTGCAACACTCCCTCAATACTGTCACTCTGATAGTGCAGAACTCCTTCAGTACTCACCTTCTGACAGTGCAGCACTCCCTCTGTACTGACCCTCTGACAGTGTGGCACTCCCAAAGTACTGACACTCTGACCGTACAGCACTCCCTCAGTATTGATCCTCTGACAGTGCAGCACTCCCTCAGTACTGACCCTCTGACAGTGCAGCACTCCCTCAATACTGATCCTCTGACAGTGCAGCACTCCCTCAGTACTGTCACTCTGACACTGTGGCACTTCCACAGTGCTGACTCTCTGACAGTGCAGCACTCCCTCAGTACTGACTCTCTGACAGTGCAGCACTCCCTCAGTGCTGACTCTCTGACAGTGCAGCACTCCCTCAGTGCTGACCCTCTGACAATGCAGCACTCCCTCAGTACTGACTGTCCGACAGTGCAGCACTCCCTCAGTACTGACCCTCTGACAGTGCAGCACTCCCTCAGTACTGACTGTCCGACAGTGCAGCACTCCCTCAATACTGACCCTCTGACATTTCAGCGCTTCCTCCATCCCGACCCTCTGACAATGCTGCACTCCCTCAATACTGACTCTCTGGCAATGAAGCAGAACCTCAGTACTGACTGTCCAACAGTGCGGTGATCTCTCATGACCGATTCATGACAGTGTGAACCTGACTCCGTACTGACCCTCTGATAGTGCAGCAGTCCCTCAGTCCAGCTTTCCTGACAGTGCAGCATCCACTCAGTACTGACCCTCTGAAAGTGTGACACTCCCGCAGTACTGACCCTCTGATAGTGCAGCACTCCCTCAGTACTGACCCTCTGACAGTGCAGCACCCCCTCAGTGCAGACCCTCTGACAGTGTAGCACTCTCTCTATACTGACCCTCTGACAGTGTGGCACTCTCTCAGTACTGACCCTCTCACAGTTCAACTCTCAGTAATAATCCTCTGACATTTCAGTGTTTCCTACGTCCCGACCCTCTGACAATGCTGCACTCCCTCTATACTGACTCTCTGGCTATGCAGGAATCCCTCAGTACTGACCCTCTGACAGTGCAGCACTCCCTCAGTACTGACCCTCTGACAGTGCAGCACTCCCTCAGTACTGACACACTGACAGTGTGGCACTCCATCAGTACTTTCACTCTGATAGTGCCGCACTCCCTCAGTACTGACCCACTGACAGTGCAGCACTCTCTCTATAGTGACCCTCTGACAGTGCAGCAAACCCTCAGTACTGACCGTCTGACATTGCAGCACTCCCTCAGTACTGACCCTCTGACAGTGCAGCACTCCCTCAGTACTGACCCTCTGACAGTGCACGACTCCGTCAGTACTAATCCCCTGACAGTGCAGTACACTCTCTGACAGTGCACACTCTCTCAGTACTGACCCTCTCACAGTTCAGCTCTCTCTCACTAATTACCCTCTGAATTTCAGCGCTTCCTACATCCCGACCCTCTGACAATGCTGCATAACCCTCTATACTGATTCTCTGGCTATGCAGGAATCCCTCAGTGCTGACCATCTGGCAGTGCAGCACTCTCTCAGTACTGACCCTCTCACACTTCAGCTCTCTCTCAGTAATTACCCTCTGACATTTCAGCACTTCCTGCGACCCAACCCTCTGACAATACTGATCTCCCTCTATACTGACTCTCAGGCAATGCAGGAATCCCTCAGTACTGACACTCTGACAGTGCAGCACTCCCTCAGTACTGACCCTTTGGCAGTGTATCACTCCCTCAGTAGTGACCCTGTGACAGTGCAGCACTCCCTCAGTACTGACCCTCTGACTGTGCAGCACTCCCTCAGTACTGACCCACTGACATTGCAGCACTCTCTCAGTACAGACCCTCTGACACTGCAGCGCTCCCTCATTCCTGACCCTCTGACATTTCAGCGCTTCGTCCGTCCCTACCCTCTGACAGTGCAGCACTCCCTCAGTACTGACTGTCCGACAGTGCGGTGATCCCTCAGGGCTGACCCTCTGACATTTCAGCGCTTCCTCCATCCCGACCCTCTGACAATGCTGCACTCCCTCAATACTGACTCTCTGGCAATGAAGCAGACCCTCAGTACTGACTGTCCAACAGTGCGGTGATCTCTCATGACCGATTCATGACAGTGTGTACCTGACTCCGTACTGACCCTCTGATAGTGCAGCAGTCCCTCAGTCCAGCTTTCCTGACAGTGCAGCATCCACTCAGTACTGACCCTCTGACAGTGCAGCACTCCCTCAGTACTGACCCTCTGACAGTGCAGTACTCCCTCAGGGCTGACCCTCTGACAGTGCAGTACTCCCTCAGTACTGACCCTCTGACAGTTCAGTACTCCCTCAGTACTAACCCTCTGACAATGTGACACACCCGCAGTACTGACCATCTGACAGTGCAGTACTCCCTCAGTACTGACCCTCTGACAGTGCAGCACTCCCTCAGTACAGACCCTTTGGCAGTGCAGCACTCTCTCAGTGCTGACCCTCTGATAGTGTGACACTCCCTCAGAGCTGACCCTCTGACAGTGCAGCACTCCCTCAGTGCTGATCCTCTGACAGTGTGACACTCCCGCAGTACTGACCATCTGACAGTGCAGTACTCCTTCAGTACTGACCCTCTGACAGTGTGACACTCTCTCAGTGCTGAACCTCTGACAGTGCAGCACTCCCTCTGTACGGACCCTATGACAGTGCAGCACTCCCTCAGTACTGACCCTCTGACAGTGTGACACTCCCGCAGTACTGACCATCTGACAGTGCAGTACTCCTTCAGTACTGACCCTCTGACAGTGTGACACTCGCTCAGTACTAACCCTCTGACAGAGCAACACTATCTCAGTACTGACCCTCTGACAGTGAGGCACTCCCTCAGTACTGACCCTCTGACAGTGCACACTCTCTCAGGACTGACCCTCTCACAGTTCAATTCTCTCTCAGTAATAATCCTCTGACATTTCAGTGTTTCCTACGTCCCGACCCTCTGACAATGCTGCACTCCCACTATACTGACTCTCTGGCTATGCAGGAATCCCTCAGTACTGACCCTCTGACAGTGCAGCACTCCCTCAGTATGGACCCTATGACAGTGCAGCACTCCCTCAGTGCTGACTCTCTGACAGTGCAGCACTCCCTCAGTACTGACCCTCTGACAGTGCACACTCTCTCAGGACTGACCCACTCACAGTTCAGCTCTCTCTCACTAATTACCCTCTGAATTTCAGCACTTCCTATGTCCCGACCTTCTGACAATGCTGCACTCCCTCTATACTGACTCTCTGGCTATGCAGGAATCCCTCAGTACTGACCCTCTGACAGTGCTGCGCTCACTCAGTAAGGACACTCTGACAGTGCAGCACTCCCTCAGTACAGACCGTCTGACAGTGCGGCACTCCCTCTATACTGACCGTCTGACATTGCAGCACTCCCTCAGTACTGACACTCTGACAGTGTGACACTCCCTCAGTACTGACCCTCTGACAGTGTGGCACTCTATCAGTACTTTCACTCTGACAGTACAGCACTCCCTCAGTACTGACCCTCTGACAGTCTGGCACTCCATCAATCCTTTCACTCTGACAGTGCAGCACTCCCTCAGTACTGACCCTCTGACTGTGCAGCACTCCCTCAGTACTGACCCTCTGACAGTGCAGCACTCTCTCAGTACTGACCCTCTGACTGTGCAGCATTCCTTCAGTACAGACTGTCTGACAGTGTGGCACTCCCTCAGTACTGACCCACTGACAGTGTGGTATCCCTCAGTACTGACCCTCTGACAGTGTGACATTCCCTCAGTACTGACCCTCTGACAGTGCAGCACTCCCTCAGTACTGACCCTCTGACAGTGCAGCACTCCCTCAGTACTGAACCTCTGACTGTGCAGCACTCCCTCAGTAGTGACACTGACAGTGCAGCACTCCCTCAGTACTGACCATCTGACAGTGTGGCACTCCCTCAGTACTGACCCACTGACAGTGCATCACTCCCTCAGTACTGACCCTTTGGGAGTGTAACACTCCCTCAGCATGGACTCTTTGGCAGGGTAGACCTCCCTCAGCTCTGAGATTCTGACAGTGTGGTACTACCTCAGTACTGACCCCTCTGACAGTGCCGCACACCCTCAGTACTGACCCCTCTGACAGTGCCGCACACCCTCAGTACTGACCCCTCTGACAGTGCAGCGCTCACTCAGTAAGGACACTCTGACAGTGCAGCGCTCTCATAGTAAGGACTTTCTGAGAATGTGGCACTCCCTCAGTACTAACCTTCTAACATTGCAGCACCCACTCAGTAATGACACTCTGACTGTGCAGCACTCCCTCAGTACTGCCAGTCTTACAGTGCAGCACTCCCTCAGTACTGACAGCTCTGACAGTGCAGCACTCCCTCAGTACTGACCCTCTGACAGTGTGGCACTCCCTCAGTACTGACACTCTGACAGTGCAGCGCTCCCTTAGTAAGGAGCCTCTGACAGTGCAGCACTCCCTCAGTACTGACCCTCTGACATTGCAGCACTCCCTCAGTACTGACATTCTTACAGTGCAGCATTCCCTCAGCACTGACCCTCTGTCAGTGTGGCACTCACTAAGTACTGGCACTCTGACAGAGCAGCACTCCCTCAGCACTGACCCTCCGACAGTGCAGCACACCCTCAGTACTGACCATCTGACAGCGAATCACTCCCTCAGTACTGACCATCTGACAGCGAATCACTCCCTCAGTACTGACCCTCTGACAGTGTGGCACTCCCTCAGTACTGACCCTCTGACAGTGCAGCACTCCCTCAGTAGTAACACTCTGACAGTGCAGCACTCCCTCAGTACTGACATTCTGACAGTGCAGCACTCCCTCAGTACTGACACTCTGACAGTGCAGCACTCCCTCAGTACTGACCCTCTGACAGTGTGGCACTCCCTCAGTACTGACACTCTGACTGTGCAGCACTACCTCAGTACTGACCCTCTGACAGTGCAGCACTCCCTCAGTACTGACCCTCTGACAGTGTGGCACACCCTCAGTACTGACACTCTGACCGTGTGGCACACCCTCAGTACTGACCCTCTGACAGTGTGGCACTCCCTCAATTTGACCCTCTGACAGTGCAGCACTCCCTCAGTACTGACCATCTGACAGTGTGGCACTCCCTCAGTACTGAAACTCTGACTGTGTGGCACTTCCTCAGTACTGACCCTCTGACAGTGCGGCACTCCCTCAGCACTGACCCTCTGACAGTGTGGCACTCCCTCAGCACTGACACTCTGACAGTGCGGCACTCCCTCAGTACTGACACTCTGACGGTGCAGCACTCCCTCTGTAATGACCCTCTGACAGTGTGACACTCCCTCAGTACTGATTCTCTGACAGTGCAGCACTCCCTCAGTGCTGACCCACTGACAGTGCAGCACTCCCTCAGTGCTGACCCACTGACAGTGCAGCACTCCCTCAGTACTGACCCACTGACAGTGCAGCACTCCCTCAGTGCTGACCCACTGACAGTGCAGCACTCCCTCAGTACTGACCCACTGACAGTGCAGCACTCCCTCAGTGCTGACCCACTGACAGTGCAGCACTCCCTCAGTACTGACCCTCTGACAGTGTGACACTCCCTCAGTACTGATTCTCTGACAGTGCAGCACTCCCTCAGTGCTGACCCACTGACAGTGCAGCACTCCCTCAGTCCTGACCCTCTGACTGTGCAGCACTCCCTTGGTACTGACCCTCTTTATTTCTTGGGAAATATGGAGACATAGGGTTTGCAGATTCTGAGGAAGCATGAGAGAGACACACAAACCAAGGCCTGTCTGAAACTCTCTGCAGTAGATTATTCAGAGGCACAGAGTCAGAGAGATGCAGAGCATGGAACCAGACCCTCCTATCCAACTTGTCCATACCAACCAGATATTCTCATCTCATTTTATTCCATTTGCTAGCACTTGGCTGATATCCCTCTAAACCCTTCCCATTCACCTACTCATCCTGATGCCTTTTAAATGTCGCAATTATAACAGCCCCCATCACTTCCTCTGGCAGCTACCTGCATGCCCTTGAATAAGTGCTCAAACATTCATACTGTCGATTCAAACTCTAATAAACACCAACCTACGAAAGGATATCATTGTCATTTTCAACTGACCCTTTGCTTCTTCATTACGCTGATTTGAACAGAGGTAAAGAAACAGAGTTAGTGAACATCCACCGTCACCCTGTTATAAAACTTATTTTCAAATGTGGCTTGTATGTGATTCCCACCCCCTCTAATAGTTGCCTGGAAGGTGGGGGTGTGGTGTCCTCTCCTGCTGCAGTCCTTGGGTGTCCCACAGTGATGTTAGGGAGGGAGCTCCAGGAGTTTGACCTGAACCATGTAAAGAGCTCTCTTACTGGAGTGCCCTTTTTAAAGTTGGGAAGTTATTATAGACCAGGAGGACCTGAGAGCTGCTGTCTTGTCAGAGAGAGAGGCCTGGTGGGTCACACCCCTCAGGTGAGGGGAGAGGTCATGATAGAGATTGAGCCAACAATGTTGGCATCATGAACCTGTTAGCTGAGGTAACTGACCCCCCTTTGTAGCCGAGGGATTCAATCCCTTGAACAGAGCAAGCTTGAGAATTCAACACTAAAATCAATCTGTACGGACACGCTAGAGACCTGAAACATCAATACAGAGATTGCTGAAGAAGCTAAGCTTGTCCGGCAGCATCTCTGAGGGGAGAGGGAGAAAGAGACAGAGAGAAAGTTTACCTTTTAATCCAGTGATTTCTGCAGGAAAGTTCCTTCAGAACAAACTGTTTTGAGGAAGAGTCACTTGATAAAGGCACTTCACAAAGATCCTGATCAATGTAACTTTGTGATGTTAGTTCAGAAGGAACAGCTCAGACCTAACATTTCGGTGTGCCTTTGTTCTGTATCTGTTCTCCCATGTAGCCCGCACTCCGAATACAATACCTTACACAGCCTTAAACCTGCACACCTGCTGTGCTCTTCCAGCACCACTAATCCAGAATCTGGTTTCCAGCATCTGCAGTCATTGATTTTACCACAGCCTTAAACCTGTTTGTCAACTTTCAACAGTAGCAGCCTCAGGGCATTGAACACAGACTGAATTACTCAGTGATGCATGAATGAGATCAAGTTCTCAAGTCAACAGATGGTGGGGAAATTCAGCACAATACAGCAGGTAGCAACAGTGAAGAGAGGAACAATTCGCATTCCAAGTGACTCTTCCTCAAAACGGTCTGTTCTGAAGGAACTTTCGCGCAGAAATCACTGGATTGAAAGGTGAACTTTCTCTCTGTCTCTTTCTCCCCCTCCCTTCACAGAAGCACTATCTGAGGTAATGAGGGTGCACATTCTGAGGTACTGAGGGAGCACTTTCTGAGCTACTGAGGGAGCACTTTTTGAGATATTAAGGGTGCACTTTCTGAGGTATTGAGGAAGCACTATCTGAGGTATTGAGGGATCAATTTCTGAGGATTTGAGGAAGCACTATCTGAGGTATTCAGGGAGCACAATCTGAGGTATTGAGCAAGCACTATCTGATGTAATGAGGAAAAACTCTCTGAGGTACTGAGGGAGCACTTTCTGAGGTATTAAGGAAGCACTACCTGAGGTACTGAGGGAGCACTTTCTGAGGTTTGAGAGAGCACTTTCTGTGGTCCTGAGTGTGCACTATCTGAGGAATTGAGCGAGTACTTTCTGAGGTATTGAGGGAGCACTATTTGAGGTACTGAGGGGCGACTTTCTGAGGCACTGAGTGTGCACTATCTGAGGTATTGAGGGAGCACTGTCTGAGGTATTGACGGTACTCCTTCTGAGGTATTGCACGAGTGCTTTCTGAGGTATTGAGGGAGTACTATCTGAGGTAACGAGGAAGCACCATGTGAGTACTGAGGGAACACTATTTGAGGAACTGAGGGAGCGTGTTCTGAGGTACTGAGGGAGCACTATTTGAGGTGTTGAGGAAGCACTATCTGAGCTATTGAGGGAGCATTGTATGAGGTACTGAGGAAGCACTGTATGAGGTAGTGAGTGTGCACTATCTGATGTATTGAGGGGGCACTTTCTGAGGTATTGAACGAGTAATTTCTGAGGTATTGAGGGAGCAGTATCAGATGTACTGAGGGAGCACTTTCTGACGTATTGAGGGAGGACTTTCTGAGGTATTGAGGAAGCACTATCTGAGGTGCTGAGTTAGCACTATCTGAGGTACTGAGGGAGAACGTTCTGACATATAGAGGGTGCACTTTCTGAGGTATTGAGTGAGCACTATCTGAGGTATTGAGGGAGCATTTTCTGAGGTATTGAGGGAGTACTATCTGAGGTATTGATGGAGCACTATCTAGGTACTGAGGAAGCAGTTTCTCAGGTATTGAGTGAGCACTTTCTGAGGCAATGAGGGAGCATTATCAGAGGTATTGAGGGAGCACTTTCTGCAGTACTGCTGGAGCACCTTCTGAGGTACTTAGGAAGCACTATCTGAGGTATTGACGGTGCACTATGTGAGGTATTGAGAGAGCCTTTTCTGAGGTATTGAGGGAGCATTTTCTGAGGTACTGAAGGTGCACTATCTGAGGTACTGAGGGAGACCTTTCTGAGGTACTGAGGGAGTTCTTTCAGAGGTATTGAGGAAGCACTATCTGAGGGACTGAGGAAGCAGTCTCTGAGGTACTGAGGGAGCACCCACTGAGGTATTGAGGTAGATCTATCTGAGGTATTGAGGAACATTATCTGAGTTATTGAGGGAACACTTTCTGAGGTATTGAGGGAGCACTTTGTGAGGTATGGAAGGAGCTCTTTTTGAGGTATTCAGGGAGCACTTTCTGAGGTATGGAGGGCGCACTTTCTGAGGTATTGAACAAGCACTTTTTGAGCTACTGAGGGAGCAATATCTCAGGTTTTGAGGGAGCACTTTCTGAGGTATTGAGGAAGCACTATCTGAGGGACTGAGGAAGCACTCTCTGAGGTACTGAGGGAGCACTTTCTGAGGCATTGAGGAAGCACTACCAGAGGTACTGAGGGAGCACTCTCTGAGGTATTGAGGGAGATCTATCTGAGGTACTGAGGGAGCACTATCTGAGGTATTGAGGGAGCACATTCTGATTTATTGAGGAAGCAATTTTCTGAGGTACTGAGGGAGCACTTTCTGAGGTATTGAGTGAACACTTTCTGAGATATTGAGGGAGCATTATATGAGGTATTGAGAGAGCATTTTCTGAGGTTTTGAGGGAGCACTAGGTTAGGTATGGTGGAGCACTATCTGATGTATTGAGGGTGGACCTTCTGAGGTATTGAGGGAGGACTTTCTGAGGAATTGAGGAAGCACTATCAGAGGTATTGAGGGAGCATTATCTGAGGTATTGAGGGAGCATTATCTGAGGTACTGAGGGAGCACTATCTGAGGTACTGAGGGAGCACTATCTGACATACTGAGGGAAGATTATCTGAGGTACTGAGGGAGCACTTTCTGTGGGACTGAGGAAACACTTTTTGAGGTATTGCGGGTGCACTATCTGAGGTATTGAGGGAGCACTTTCTGAGGTAGTGAGGGAGCAATTACTGAGGTATTGAGGGAGTACTATCTGAGGTATTGGGGGAGCACCTTCTGAGGTATTGAGTGAGTATTTTCTGAGGTATTGAGGAAGCACTATCTGAGGTACTGAGGGAGCACTTTCTGAGGTATTGAGGGAGCACTTTCTGACGTATTAAGGAAGCACTGTCTGAGGTACTGAGGGAGCAATTTCTGAGGTACTGAGTATGCACTATCTGAGGTATTGAGGGAGCACTGTCTGAGGTACTGAGTGTGCACTATCTGAGGTATTGAGGGAGCACTGTCTGAGTTGTGAGGAAGCACTGCCTGGAGTACAGAGTGTGCACTATCTGAGGTATTGAGGGGGCACTTTCTGAGGTATTGAGCGAGTAATTTCTGAGGTAGTGAGGGAGCAGTATCAGATGTACTGAGGCGGCACTTTATGACGTATTGAGGGTGCACTATCTGAGGGACTGAGTATGCAATGTCTGAGGTACTGTGGGAGCATGTTCTGAGGTATTGAGTTAGCACTATCTGAGGTAATGAGGGAGCACTTTCTGACATATAGAGGGTGCGTTTTCTAAGTTATTCAGTGAGCACTATCTGAGGTATTGAGGGAGCACTTTCTGAGGTATTGAGGGAGTACTATCTGTGGTATTGATGGAGCACTATCTAGGTACAGAGTAAGCAGTTTCTCAGGTATTGAGTGAGCACTTTCTGAGGTAATTAGGGAGCATTATCAGAGGTATTGAAGGAACACTTTCTGCAGTACAGCGGGAGCACCTTCTGAGGTACTTAGGAAGCACTATCTGAGGTACTGACGGTGCACTATGTGAGGTATTGAGGGAGCCTTTTCTGAGGTATTGAGGGAGCATTTTCTGAGGTACTGAGGGTGCACTATCTGAGTTACTGAGGGAGACCTTTCTGAGGTATTGAGGGAGTACTTTCTGAGGTACTGAGGGAGTACTTTCCGAGGTATTGAGCAAGCACTCTCTGAGGTACTGAGGAATAATATCTGAGGTATTGAGGGAGCACTATTTGATTAACTGAGAAAGCATTCTCTGAGTTACTGAGGGAGCACTTTCTGAGGCATTGAGAAAGCACTATCTGAGCTACTGTGGAAGCAATATCTCAGGTATTGAGGGAGCACTTTCTAAGGTATTGAGTGAGCACTTTCTGAGGCATTGAGAGTACTATCTGCGGAATTGATGGAGCACTATCTCGGTACTGAGGAAGCAGTTTCTGGGGTATTGAGTGAGCACTTTCTGAGGTAATGAGGGAGCATTATCAGAGGGAGCACTTTCTGCAGTACTGCAGAAGCACATTCTGAGGTACTTAGGAAGCAATATCTGAGATTCTGAAAGTGCACTATGTGAGGTATTGAGAGAGCCTTTTCTGAGGTATTGAGGGAGCATTTTCTGAGGTACTGAGGGTGCACTATCTGAGCTACTGAGGGAGCCCTTTCTGAGGTATTGAGGCAGTACTTTCAGAGGTACTGAGGGAGTACTTTCTGAGGTATTGAGCAAGCACTATCTGAGGTACTGAGGAAGTAATATCTGAGGTATTGAGGGAGCACTTTCTTAGGTTTGAGGAAGCACTATTTCATTTACTGAGGAAGCACTGTCTGAGGTACTGAGGGAGCATTTTCTGAGGTATTGAGAAAGCGCTATGTGAGGTACTGAGGGAGCAATGTCTCAGGTATGAAGGGAGCACTTTCTGAGGTATTGAGGAAACATTGTCTGATGTACTGAGGAAGCACTCTCTGAGGTACTGACGGAGCACATTCTAAGGTATTGAGGAGGCACGACCTGAGGTACTGAGGGAGCACCCTCTGAGGTATTGAGCGAGATCTATCTGAGGTATTGAGGAACACTATCTGAGGTATTGAGGAACACTATCTGAGGTATTGAGGGAACACTTTCTGAGGTATTGAGGGAGCACTTTCTGAGGTATGAAAGGAGCTCTTTTTGAGGTATTGAGGGAGCACTATTTGAGCTACTGAGGGAGCAATATCTCAGGTTTTGAGGGAGCACTTTCTGAGGTATTGAGGAGGCATTATCTGAGGTATGGAGGGAGCACTATCTGAGATATTGAGTGAACACTTTCTGAGATTTTAAGGAAGCAATATTCTGACGGACTGAAGGCGCACTTTCTGAGGTATTGAGTGAACACTTTCTGAGATATTGAGGGAGCATTATATGAGGTATTGAGGGAGCACTTTCTCAGGTATTGAGGGAGTGCTATCTAAGGTATAGGGAGCAAGGAGGTATTGAGGGAGCACATTCTGAGGTATTGAGGGAATACTTTCTGAGGTATTGAGGAAGCACTATCTGAGGTTTTGAGGGAGCACTTTCTGAGGTACTGAGGGAGCACTTTCTGAGGTATTGAGGGAGCACTTTCTGAGGTACTAATGGTGCACTTTCTGAGGTATTGAGGAAGCGCTATCTGAGGTATTGAGGAAGCACTTTTTGAGGATCTGAAGAAGCATGATCTGAGGTATTGAGGGAGTGCTATCTGAGGTATTGAGGAAGCACTTTCTGAGGTAGTGAGGAAGCACTATCTGAGGGACTGAGGGAACATTAACTGAGATACTGAGGGAGCATTATCTGAGGTACTGAGGAAGCACTATCTGAGGTACTGAGGAAGCGTTATCTGAGGTACTGAGGGAGCACTTTCTGAGGTATTGAGGAAGCACTATCTGAACTACTGAGAGAGCAATATCTCAGGTATTGAGGGAGTACTTTCTGAGGTAATGAGGAAGCACTGTCTGAGGTACTGAGGGAGCACCCTCTGAGGTGCTGAGTGTGCACTATCTGAGGTATTGAGGAACACTTTCTGAGGTATTGAGGGAGCACATTCTGAGGTATGGAAGGAGCTCATTTTGAGGTATTGAGGGAGCACTATCTGAGGTATTGAACAAGCACTATTTGAGCTACTGAGGGAGCACTTTCTCAAATTTTGAGGGAGCATTTTCTGAGGTAATGAGGAGGCACTATCTGAGGTACTTTGGAAGCAGAGGTACTGAGGGAGCACTTTCTGAGGTATTGAGGAAGCACTACCTGAGGTACTGAGGGAGCACTCTCTGAGGTATTGAGGGAGATCTATCTGAGATATTGAGGAACACGTTCTGAGGTATTGAGGGAGCACTTTCTGAGATATGGAAGGATCTCTTTTTGAAGTATTGAGGGAGCACTATCTGAGGTACTGAGGGAGCGCTATCTGAGGTATTGAGGGAGCACTTTCTGAGGTATTGAGTGAACACTTTTTGAGATATTGAGGGATCATTATATGAGGTACTGAGGGAGCACTATCTGAGGTATTGTGGGAGCACTATCTGAGGTATTGACGGAGCACATTCTGAGGTATTGAGGGAGCACTTTCTGAGGTACTGAAGTAGCACTATCTGAGGTATTGAGGGAGCATTGTCTGAGGTATTGAGGGAGCATTATCTGAGGTACTGAGGGAGCACTTTCTGAGGTATTGAGGGAGAATTCTGAGGTATTGAGGGAGCAATTACTGAGGTATTGGGGGAGCACTATCTGAGGTATTGGGGGAGCTCCTTCTGAGGTATTGAGCGAGTATTTTCTGAGGTGTTGAGGAAGCACAATCTGAGGTACGGAGGGAGCACTTTCTGACGTATTGAGGAACCACTGTCAGACGTATTAAGGAAGCAGTGTCTGAGGTACTGAGGGAGCAATTTCTGAGGTACTGAGTGTGCACTATCTGAGGTATTGAGGGAGCACTGTCTGAGTAGTGAGGAAGCACTGCCTGAAGTACAGAATGTGCACTATCTGAGGTATTGAGGGAGCACATTCTGAGGTATTGAGCGAGCACTATCTTAGGTATGGGGGGGCACTATCTGAGGTATTGAGGGAGCACATTCTGAGGTATTGAGGGAGCACTTTCTGAGGTATTGAGCAAGCTCCATCTGAGGTACTGATGGAGAACTTTCTAACATATAGAGCGTGCACTTTCTAAGGTATTGAGTGAGCACTATCTGAGGTATTGATGAAGCACTATCTAGGTACTGAGAAAGCAATTTCTGAGGTATTGAGTGGGCACTTTCTGAGGTAATGTGGGAGCATTATCAGAGGTATTGAGGGAGCATTATCTGAGGTATTGAGAGAGCACTCTCTGCAGTACTGCGGGAGCACCTTCTGAGGTACTTAGGAAGCACTATCTGAGATATTGACGGTGCACTATGTGAGGTATTGAGAGAGCCTTTTCTGAGATATTGAGGGAACATTTTCTGAGGTACTGAGGGTGCACTATTTGAGGTTTTGAAGGAGCATTTTCTGAGGTATTGAGGGAGCATTTTCTGAGATACTGATGGTGCACTATCCGAGGTATTGAGGGAGCAGGATCTGAGGTACTGATGGTGCACTTCCTGAGGTATTGAGGGAGTACTTTCTGAGGTACTGAGGTAGTACTTTCCAAGGTATTGAGCAAGCACTATCTGAGGTACTGAGGAATAATATCTGAGGTATTGAGGGAGCACTTTCTGAAGAATTGAGGGAGCACTATTTGATTTACTGAGGAAGCACTCTCTGAGTTACTGAGAGAGCACTTTCGGAGGTATTGAGAAAGCACTATCTGAGGTACTGAGGGAGCACTATCTGAGGTATGGAGGGAGCACTTTCTGAGTTATTGAGCAAACACATTCTGAGCTACTGTGGGAGCAATGTCTCAGGTATTGAGGGAGCACAATCTGATGTACTGAGGGAGCACTCTCTGAGGTATTGAGGGAGATCTATCTGAGGTATTGAGGAACACTCTCTGAGGTATAGAGGGAACACTTTCTGAGGTAGTGAGGGTGCACTTTCTGAGGTATGGAAGGAGCTGTTTTTGAGGTATTGATGGAGCACTACCTGAGGTACTGAGGGAGCACAATCTGAGATATTGAGGGAGCACTTTCTGAGGTATTGAGGAAACAATTTTTCTGAAGTACTGAAGGTGAACTTTCTGAGGTATTGAGTGAACACTTTCTGCAAAATTGAGGGAGCATTATATGAGTTACTGAGGGAGCACTTTCTGAAGTATTGAGGGAGCACTATCTGAGCTATTGAGGGAGCATTATCTGTGATACTGAGGGAGCACTTTCTGAGGTACTGAGGGACCACTTTCTGAGGTATTAATAGTGCACTTTTTGAGGTATTGAGGAAGCACTATCTGAGGTAGTGATGAAGCACTCTCTAAGGTACTGAGGGAGCATTATCTGAAGTACAGAGTGTGCACTATCTGACGTATTGAGGAAGCACTATCTGAGGTAGTGATGAAGCACTCTCTAAGGTACTGAGGGAGCATTATCTGAGGTACTGAGGGAGCACTTTCTGTGGTACTGAGGAAGCACTTTCTGAGGTATTGAGAGTGCACTATCTGAGGTATTGAGGGAGCACTTTCTGAGGTATTGAGGGAGCAATAACTGAGGTGTTGAGAGAGCACTATCTGAGGTATTGGGGGAGCTCCTTCTGAGGTATTGAGCGAGTATTTTCTGAGGTATTGAGGAAGCACGATCTGAGGTACTGAGGGAGCACTTTCTGACGTATTAAGGAAGCACTGTCCGACGCATTGAGGGAGCAATTTCTAAGTTGTGAGGAAGCACTGCCTGAAGTACAGAGTGTGCACTATCTGACGTATTGAGGGAGCACTTTCTAAGGTATTGAGTGAGGACTATCTGAGGTATTGAGGGAGCACTTTCTGAGGTATTGATGGAGTACTGTCTGAGGTATTGAGGGAGCACTTCCTGAGGTATTGAGGGAGTACTATCTGAGGTATTGATGGAGCACTATCTAGGTATTGAGGAAGCAGTTTCTCAGGTATTGAGTGAGCACTTTCTGAGGTAATTTGGGAGCATTATCAGAGGTATTGAGGGAGCACTTTCTGCAGTACTGCGGGAGCACCTTCTGAGGTACTTAGGAAGCACTATCTGAGGTACTGACGGTGCACTATGTGAGGTATTGAGAGAGCCATTTCTGAGGTATTGAGGGAGCATTTTCTGAGGTACTGAGGGTGCATGATCTGAGATACTGATGGTGCACTATCTGAGGTACTGAGGGAGCCCTTTCTGAGGTATTGAGGGAGCACTGTCTGAGGTATTGAGGAAACAATTTTCTGAAGTACTGAAGGTGCACTTTCTGAGGTATTGAGTGAACACTTTCTGAGATATTGAGGGAGCGTTATGAGGTACTGAGGGAGCACTTTCTGAGGTATTGAGGGAACATTATCTGTGGAACTGAGGGAGCACTATCTGAGGTTCTGAGGGAGACTATCTGAGGTATTAATTGTGCACTTTCTGAGGTATTGAGGAAGCGCGATCTGAGATATTGAGGGAGAACTATCTGAGGTTTGGAGGGAGCGCTTTCTGATGTAGTGAGGAAGCACTATCTGAGGTATTGAGGGAACATTATCTGACATACTGAGAGAGCATTATCTGAGGTACTGAGGGAGCACTTTCTGTGGTACTGAGGAAGCACTTTCTGAAGTATTGAGGGTGCACTATCTGAGGTATTGAGGGAGCACTGTCTGAGTACTGAGGAAGCGCTGCCTGAAGTACAGAGAGTGCACTATCTGAAGTATTGAGGGAGCACTTACTGAGGTATTGTGGGAGCATTTTCTAAAGTATTGAGGTAGCACTTTCTGAGGTATTGAGGGAGAACGTTCTGAGGGACTTAGGAAGCACTATCTGAGTTATTGAGGGTGCACTACCTGAGGTATTGAGGGTGCACTACCTGCGGTATTGAGGGAGCACTATCTGAGGTACTGAGGGTGTACTATCTGAGGTATTGATGGAGCATTTTCTGAGGTACTGAAGGTGCGCTGGCAAAGGTATTGAGGGAGCACTATCTGAGGTATTGAGGGAGCGCTATATGAGGAATTGAGGGAGCACTTTCTTAGGTAATGAGGGACGGACTATCTGAGGTACTGAGGTAGCCCTTTCTGAGGTATTGGGTGTGCAGTATCTGAGGTACTGAGGGAGCACTTTCTGAGGTATTGAGCAAGCATTTCCTGAGGTACTGAGGGAGCACTCTCTGAGGTATTAAGGGAGATATATCTGAGGTATTGAGGAACACTATCTGAAGTATTGAGGGAGCACTATCTGAGGAACTGAGGGAGCACTATCTGATGTACTGAGGTAGCACTTTCTGAGGTATTGAGTGAGCACTTTCTGAGCTATTGAGTGAGCATTATATGAAGTACTGAATTAGCACTTTCTGAGGTATTGAGGGAGCAAAATCTAAGGCATGGGGAGCACTATCTGAGATATTGAGGGAGCACTTCCTGAGGTATCGTGGGTGCTCCTTCTGAGGTACTGAGGGAGCACTTGCTGACGTACTGAGTGTGCACTATCTGTGGTACCGAGGAAGCACTTTCTGAGGTATTGAAGAAGTACAATGTGAGTGCTGAGGGAGCACTATCTGAGGTACTGAGGAAGCACTATCTGAGGTACTGAGGAAGCACTATCTGAGTTATTGAGGGTGCACTATCTGAGGTAGTGAGGGAGCATTTTCGGAGGTATTGAAGGACCATTTTCTGAGGTACTGGCAGTGCACTATCTGAGGTATTGAGGGAGCACTATCTGAGGTATTGAGGGAGTACTTTCTGAGGTACTGAGGGAGTACATTCTGTGGTAGTGAGCAAGCACTATCTGAGGTACTGAGGAAGTACTATCTGAGGTATTGAGGAAGCACTATTTGACTTACTGAGGAAGCATTCCCTGAGGTACTGAGGGAGTACATTCTGAGGTATTGCGGAAGCACTATGTGAGGTACTGAGGGAGCAATATCTCAAGTATCGAGGGAACACTTTCTGAGGTATTGCGGGAGATCCATCAAAGGTATTGAGGAACACTATCTGAGGTATTGAGGGAGCACTTTCTGAGGTATTGCGGAAGCACTCCGTGAGGTACTGAGTTTTCAATAACTCAAGTATTGAGGAACACTTTCTGAGGTACTCAGGAAGCACTGCCTAAGGTACTGAGGGAGCACTTTCTGAGGTATTGAGAAAGCACTGCCTGAGGTACTGAGGGAGCACTCTTTGAGGTTTTCAGGGAGATCTATGTGAGGTATTGAGGAACACTATCTGAGGTATTGAGGGAGCACTCTCTGAGGAACTGAGAGAGCACTATCTGAGGTATTGAGGTTGAACTTTCTGAGATATTGAGGGAGTACTATCTAAGGTATGGGGGAGCACTATCTGAGGTATTGAGGGATCACACTCTGAGGTATTGAGGGAGCATTATCTGTGGTACTGAAGAAGCACTTTCTGAGGTATTAAGGGTGCACTTTCTGAGGTATTGAGGAAGCACTATCTGAGGTATTGAGGCAGCACTTTATGAGGTTCTGATGAAGCACTCTCTGAGGTACTGAGGGAGCATTATCTGAGGTACAGAGGGAGCACTTTCTGACGTATTAAGGAAGCACTGTCTGACGTATTGAGAGAGCAATTTCTGAGTTGTGAGGAAGCACTGCCTGAAGTACAGAGTGTGCACTATCTGACGTATTGAGGGAGCACTTTCTAAGGTATTGAGTGAGCACTATCTGAGGTATTGAGGGAACACTTTATGAGGTATTGAGGGAGCAATTACTGAGGTATTGAGGGAGCAATATCTGAGGTATTTGGGGAGCTCCTTCTGTGGTATTGAGCGAGTATTGTCTGCGGTATTGAGGAAGCATTATCTGAGGTACTGAGGGAGCACTTTCTGACGTATTTGGAAGCACTGTCCGACATATTGAGGGAGCAATTTCTGAGTTGTGAGGAAGCACTGCATGAAGTCCAGAGTGTGCACTATCTGAGGGAGCACTTTCTAAGGTATTGAGGGAGCACTTTCTAAGGTATTGTGTGAGGACTATCTGAGGTATTGAGGGAGCACTTTCTGAGATATTGAGGAAGCATTATCTGACATACTGAGGGAGCATTATCTGAGGTACTGAGGGAGCACTTTCTTTGGTACTGAGGAAGCACTTTCTGAGGTATTGAGGATGCACTATCGGAGGTATTGCGGGAACACTTTTTGTGGTATAAAGGGAGCACTACCTGAGGTATTGAGGGAGCACATTCTGAGGTATTGAGGGAGCACCTTCTGAGGTATTGAGGAAGCACTATCTGAGCAATTGAGGGAGCATTATCTGTGGTACTGTGGGAGCACACTTTCTGTGGTACTGAGGGAGGACATCTGAGGTATTAAGCGTGCACTTTTTGAGGTATTGAGGAAGCGCTAGCGGAGGAAGTGATGAAGCACTCTCTAAGGTACTGAGGGAGCATTATCTGAGGTACTGAGGGAGCACTTTCTGTGGTACTGAGGAAGCACTATCTGAGGTATTGAGGGTGCACTTTCTGAGGTATTGAGGGTGCACTTTCTGAGGTAGTGAGGGAGCAATAACTGAGGTATTGAGGGAGCACTATCAGATGTATTGGAGGAGCGCCTTCTGTGGTATTGAGCGAGTATTTTCTGAGTTATTGAGGGAGCACTATCTGAGGCACTGAGGGAGCACTTTCTGACGTATTGAGGAAGCACTGTCCGACATATTGAGGGAGTAATTTCTGAGTTGTGAGGAAGCACTGCCTTAAGTACAGAGTGTGCACTATCTGACGTATTGAGCGAGCACCTTGTAAGGTATTGAGTGAGAACTATCTGAGGTATTGAGGGAGCACTTTCTGAGGTATTGAGGAAGCACTATCTGAGGTACTGAGGGAGCATTATCCGACATACTGAGGGAGCATTATCTGAGGTACTGAGGGAGCACTTTCTTTGGTACTGAGGAAACACTTTCTGAGGTATTGAGGGTGCACTATCGGAGGTATTGCGGGAACACTTTCTGAGGTATTGCGTGAACACTTTTTGTGGTATAAAGGGAGCACTCCTTAGGTATTGAGGGAGCACTATCTTAGGTATGGGGGAGCACTATCTGAGGTATTGAGGGAGCACATTCTGAGGTATTGTGGGAACACCTTCTGAGGTATTGAGGAAGCACTATCTGAGCTATTGAGGGAGCATTATCTGTGGTACTGAGGGACCACTTTCTGAGGTACTGAGGGAGCACTTTCTGAGGTATTGAGGAAGTGCTCTCGGAGGAAGTGATGAAGCACTCTCTAAGGTACTGAGGGAGCATTATCTGAGGTACTGAGGGAGCACTTTCTGTGGTACTGCGGAATCACTTTCTGAGGTATTGCGGGTGCAGTATCTGAGGTATTGAGGGAGCACTTTCTGAGGTAGTGAGGGGGCAATTACTGAGGTATTGAGGGAACACTATCTGATGTATTTGGGGCGCGCCTTCTGAGGTATTGAGCGAGTATTTTCTGAGTTATTGAGGAAGCACTATCTGAGGCACTGAGGGAGCACTTTCTGACGTAGTAAGGAAGCACTGTCCAACATATTGAGGAAGCAATTTCTGAGTTGTGAGGAAGCTCTGCCTGAAGTACAGAGTGTGCACTATCTGACGTATTGAGGGAGCACTTTGTAAGGTATTGAGTGAGAACTATCTGAGGTATTGAGGGAGCACTTTCTGAGGTATTGAGGAAGCACTATCTGAGGGACTGAGGGAGCACTTTCTGAGGTATTAATGGTGCACTTTTGAGGTATTGAGGAGGCGCTATCTGAGGTATTGGAGGAGCAATTTTTGAGGATCTGAAGAAGCGTGATCTGAGATATTGAGGGAGTGCTATCTGAGGTATTGAGGAAGCGCTTTCTGAGGTAGTGAGGAAGCACTATCTGAGGTGTTGAGGGAACATTATCTGACATACTGAGGGAACACTTTCTAATGTACTGAGGAAGCATTTTCTGAGGTATTGAGGGAGCACTTTCTGAGGTACTGAGGAAGCACTACCTGAGGTACTGAGGAAGAATTATCTGACATACTGAGGGAGCATTATCTGAGGTACTGAGGGAGCACTTTCTGTGGTTGAACTATCTGAGATACTGAGGAAGCACTGTCTGAGGTATTGAGGGTGCACTATCTGAGGTATTGATGGAGCACTTTCTGAGGTATTGAGGGAGCAATTACTGAGATATTGAGGGAGCACTATCTGAGGTATTGAGGGAGCTCCTTCTAAGGTATGGAGCAAGTATTTTCTGAGGTATTGAGGAAGTACTATCTGATGTACTGAGGGAGCACTTTCTGACGTATTGAGGAAATACTGTCCGACGTATTAAGGAAGCACTGTCTGAGGTACTGAGTGTGCACTATCTGAGCTATTGAGGGAGCACTGTCTGAGTACTGAGGAAGCACTGCCTGAAGTACAGAGAGTGCACTAGCTTAAGTATTGAGGGAGCACTTTCTGAGGTATTGAGTGAGCATTATCTAAAGTATTGAGTGAGCACTTTCTGAAGTATTGAGGGTGCACTACCTGAGGTGATGAGGGAGCACTTTCTGTTGTAGTGATGGAGCACTTTCTGAGGTACTGAGGGTGTACTATCTGAGGAATTGTTGGAGCATTTTCTGAGGTACTGAAGGTGTGCTGGCTAAGGTATTCAGGGAGTACTATCTGAGGTATTGAGGGAGCACTTTCTGAGGTAATGGGTGTGCACTATCTGAGGAACTGAGGATGCACGATCTGAGGTACTGAGGGAGTACTTTCTGTGGTATTGAGCGAGAACTATCTGAGATACTGAGGAAGCACTATCTGCGGTATTGAGGGAGCACTTTCTGAAGTATTGAGGAAGCTCTATCTGAGGTACTGAGGAAGCACTATCTGAGGTACTGAGGAAGCACTATCTGAGGTACTGAGGAAGCACGTTCTGAGGTATTGAGGGTGCACTATCTGAGGTATTGAGGGAGCACTGTCTGAGTACTCAGCAAGCACTGCCTGAAGTACAGAGAGTGCACTATCTGAAATACTGAGGGAGCACTTTCTGAAGTATTGAGGAAGCTCTATCTGAGGTACTGAGGAAGCACTTTCTGAGGTATTGAGTGAGCACTATCTGAGGTATTGAGGGAGCACTTACTGAGGTATTGTGGGAGCATTTTCTAAAGTATTGAGGGAGCACTTTCTGAGGTATTGAGGGAGAACCTTCTGAGGGACTTAGGAAGCACTATCTGAGTTATTGAGGGTGCACTATCTGAGGTATTGAGGGTGCACTATCTGAGGTATTGAGGGAGGCTTTTCTGAGGTATTGAGGGTGCACTCCCTGAAGTAATGAGGGAACACTTTCTGAGGTAGTGAGGGAGCACTTTCTGAGGTACTGAGGGTGTACTATCTGAGGTATTGATGGAGCATTTTCTGAGGTACTGAAGGTGCGCTGGCAAAGGTATTGAGGGAGCACTATCTGAGGTATTGAGGGAGCACTATCTGAGGAATTGAGGGAGCACTTTCTGAGGTAATGAGGGACGGATTATCTGAGGTATTGAGGTAGCCCTTTCTGAGGTATTGGGTGTGCAGTATCTGAGGTAATGAGGAAGCACTATCTGAGGTATTGAGGGAGCACTTTCTGAGGTATTGAGGAAGCCCTATTTGATTTGCTGAGAAAGCACTCTCTGAGGTACTGAGGGAACACTTTCTGAGGTATTGAGGAAGCACTATCTGAGATACTGAGGGAGTACTGTCTGAGGTATTGAGCAAGCACTATCTGAGGTACTGAGGGTACAATATCTCAGGTATTGAGGGAGCACTTACTGAGGTATTGAGGAAGCACTATCTGAGGTACTGAGGGTGCAATATCTCAGGTATTGAGGGACCACTTTCTGAGGTATTGAGCAAGCATTTCCTGAGGTACTGAGGGAGCACTCTCTGAGGTATTGAGGGAGATCTATCTGAGGTATTGAGGGAGATCTATCTGAGGTATTGAGGAACACTATCTGAAGTATTGAGGGAGCACTCTCTGAGGTATTGAGGGTACTCCTGAGGTATGGAAGAAGCTCTTTCTGAGGTATTGAGGGAGCACTATTTGAGGAACTGAGGAAACACTATCTGAGGAACTGTGGGAACACTATCTGAGGTATTGAGGGAGCACTTTGTGAGGTAGTGAGGGAGCAATAACTGAGGTATTGAGGGAGCACTACCTGAGGTATTTGGAGGGCTCCTTCTGTGGTATTGAGCGAGTATTTTCTGAGGTATTAAGGAAGCATTATCTGAGGTAGTGAGGGAGCACTTTCTGACATATTAAGGAAGCACTGTCCGACATATTGAGGGAGCAATTTCTGAGTTGTGAGGAAGCACTGTCTGAAGTACAGAGTGTGCACTATCTGACGTATTGAGCAAGCACTTTGTAAGGTATTGAGTGAGAACTATCTGAGGTATTGAGGGAGCACTTTCTGAGGTATTGAGGAAGCACTATCTGAGGTACTGAGGGAGCATTATCTGACATACTGAGGGAGCATTATCTGAATACTGAGGGAGCACTTTCTTTGGTACTGAGGAAGCACTTTCTGAGGTATTGAGGGTGCACTATCGGAGGTATTGCGTGAACACTTTTTGTGGTATAAAGGGAGTACTAGCTGAGGTATTGAGGGAGCACTATCTTAGGTATGGGTGAGCACTATGTGAGGTATTGAGGGAGCACATTCTGAGGTATTGAGGGAGCACCTTCTGAGGTATTGAGGAAGCGCTATCTGAGGTAGTGATGAAGCACTCTCTAAGGTACTGAGGGAGCATTATCTGAGGTACTGAGGGAGCACTTTCTGTGGTACTGAGGAAGCACTTTCTGAGGTATTGCGGGTGCACTATGTGAGGTATTGAGGGAGCACATTCTGAGGTATTGGGGGAGCGCCTTCTGAGGTATTGAGCGAGTATTTTCTGAGTTATTGAGGAAGCACTATCTGAGGTACTGAGGGAGCACTTTTTGATGTATTAAGGAAGCACTGTCCAACATATTGAGGGAGTAATTTCTGAGTTGTGAGGAAGCACTGCCTGAAGTACAGAGTGTGCACTATTTGACGTATTGAGCGAGCAAATTGTAAGATATTGAGTGAGAACTATCTGAGGTATTGAGGGAGCATTTTCTGAGGTATTGAGGAAGCATGACCTGAGGTACTGAGGGAGCACTTTCTGAAGTATGAAAGGAGCTCTTTTTGAGGTATTGAGGGAGCACTATTTGAGGTATGGAGGGAGGACTTTCTGAGGTATTGAGCAAGCACTATTTGAGCTACTGAGGGAGCAATATCTCAGGTTTTGAGGGAGATCTATCTGAGGTATTGAGGAACACTATCTGAGGTATTGAGGAGGCAGTATCTGATGTACTGAGGAAGCACTCTCTGAGGTATTGAGGGAGATCTATCTGAGGTATTGAGGAAAACTTTCTGAGGCATTGAGGGAGCAATCTTCTGAAGTACTGAGGGAGCACTTTATGAGGTATTGAGTGAACATTTTCTGAGGTATTGAGGGAGCATTATATGAGGTATTGAGGGAGTGCTATCTTAGGTACTGAGGAAGCATTATCCGACATACTGAGGGAGCATTATCTGAGGTACTGTGAGAGCACTATCTGAGGTAGTGAAGGAGAACTTTCTGTGGTACTGAGGAAGCCCTTTCTGAGGTATTGCAGGTGTACTATCTGAGGTATTGAGAGAGTACTTTCTGTGGTATTGAAGGAGCAATTACTGAGGTATTGAGGGAGCATTATCTGAGATATTGAGGGAACTCCTTCTGAGGTATTGAGCGAGTATTTTCTGAGGCATTGAGGAAGCACTATCTGAGGTACTGAGGGAGCACTTTCTGACGTATTAAGGAAGCACTGTCTGAGGTACTGAGGGAGCAATTTCTGAGGTACAGAGTGTGCACTATCTGAGGTATTGAGTGAGCATTATCTAAAGTATTGAGTGAGCATTTTCTGAGGTACTTAGGAAGCATTATCCGAGGTATTGAGAGAACACTTTCTGTGGTAATGAGGGAGCACCTTCTGAGGTACTGAGGGTGTACTATCTGAGGTATTGATGGAGCATTTTCTGTTGTATTGAAGGTTCGCTGGCTAAGGTACTCAGGGAGCACTATCTGAGGTATTGAGTGAGCACTGTCTGAGGTAATGAGGGACGTTCTATCTGAGGTACTGAGGGAGCCCTTTCTGAGTTATTGAGGGCGCACTATCTTAGGTATGGGGGAGCACTAACTGAGGTATTGAGGGAGCACATTCTGAGGTACTGAGGGAGCACTTTCTGAGGTATTAAGGGTGCACTTTTTGAGGTATTGAGGAAGCGCTATCTGAGGTAGTGATGAAGCACTCTCTAAGGTACTGAGGGACAATTATCAGAGGTACTGAGGAAGCACTTTCTGAGGTATTGAGGGAGCACTTTCTGAGGTACGGAGGAAGCACTATCTGAGGTACTGAGAAAGCATTATCTGACATACTGATGGAACATTATCTGAGGTATTGAGGCAGCACTTTCTGAGGTTCTGACGAAGCACTCTCTGAGGTACTGAGGGAGCATTATCTGAGGTACAGAGGGAGCACTTTCTGACGTATTACGGAAGCACTGTCCGACCTATTGAGGGAGCAATGTCTGAGTTGTGAGGAAGCACTGCCTGAAGTACAGAGTGTGCACTATCTGACGTATTGAGGGAGCACTTTCTAAGATATTGAGTGAGAACTCTCTGAGGTATGGAGGGAGCACTTTCTGAGGTACTGAGGAAGCAATATCTGAGGGACTGAGAGAGCATTATCTGACATACTGAGGGAGCATTATCTGATGTACTGAGGGAGCACTTTCTGTGATACTGAAGGAGCACTATCTGAGGTATTGAGTGTGCACTATCTTAGTTATTGAGCGAGCACTGTCTGAGTACTGAGGAAGCACTCCCTGAAGTACAGAGTGTGCACTATCTGAAGTACTGAGGAAGCACTTTCTGAGGTATTGAGGGTGCACTATCTGAGGTATTGAGGGAGCATTTTCTGAAGTATTGAGTGAGCACTATCTGAGGTATTGACGGAGTACTTACTGAGGTATTGTGGGAGCATTTTCTAATGTTTTGAGGGAGCACTTTCTGAGGTATTGAGGGTGCACCTTTTGAGATATTGAGGAAGCGCTATCTGAAGTAGTGATGAAGCACTTTCTAAGGTACTGAGGGAGCATTATCTGAGGTAGTGAGGAAGCACTATCTGAGGTACTGAGGGAGGATTATCTGACATACTGATGGAGTATTTTCTGAGGTACTGAGGGAAAACTTTTTGTGGTACTGAGGAAGCACTTTCTGAGGTATTGAGAGTGCACAATCTGAGGTTGTGAGGGAGCACTTTCTGAGGTAGTGAGGGAGCAATAACTGAGGTATTGAGGGTGCACTATCTGAGGTATTGAGGGAGCACTTTCTGAGGTGGTGAGGGAGCAATTACTGAGGTATTGAGGGATCACTTTCTGTGGTAGTGAGGGAGCACTTTCTGAGGTATTGAGGGTTCACTATCTGAGGTACTGATGGAGCACTTTCTGAGGTATTGAGGGAGCACTATCTGAGGTACTGAGGGAGTACTGTCTGAGGTATTGAGCAAGCACTATCTGAGGTACTGAGGGTGCAATATCTCGGGTATTGAGGGAGCACTTACTGAGGTTTTGAGCAAGCACTAAGTGAGGTACTGAGGTCGCAATATCTCAGGTACTGAGGGAGCACTTTCTGAGGTATTGAGCAAGCATTGCCTGAGGTACTGAGGGAGCACTCTCTGAGGTATTGAGGGAGATCTATCTGAGGTATTGAGGAACACTATCTGAAGGTATTGAGGGAGCACTATCTGTGGGATTGCGGGAGCACTTTCTGAGGTATTGAGAGTGTACTATCTGAGGTATTGATGGAGCACTTTCTGAGATACTGAAGGTGCGCTGTCTAAGGTATTCAGGGAGCACTATCTGAGGTATTGAGGGACTGACAATCTAAGGTACAGAGGCAGCCATTTCTGACGTATTGGGTGTGCACTATCTGAGGAACTGAGGAAGCACTATCTGAGGTATTGAGGGAGTACGTTCTGAGGTACTGAGGGAGTAGTTTCTGAGGTATTGAGGAAGAACTTTCTGAGGTATTGAGGAAGCACTATCTGAGATACTGAGGGAGTACTGTCTGAGGTATTCAGCAAGCACTATCTGAGGCATTGAGGGTGCAATATCTCGGGTATTGAGGGAGCACTTACTGAGGTATTGAGGAAGCACTTTTTGATGTACTGATGAAGCAATCTCTGAGGTACTGAGGGAGCACTTTCTGAGGTATTGAGCAAGCATTGCCTGAGGCACTGAGCGAGCCCTCTCTGAGGTATTGAAGGAGATCTATCTGAGGTATTGAGGAACACTGTCTGAAGTATTGAGGGAGCACTATCTGATGTACTGTGGGAGCACTTTCTGAGGTATTGAGTGAGCACTTTCTGAGCCATTGAGTGAGCATTATATGAGTACTGAGGTAGCACTTTCTGAGGTATTGAAGAAGCACTATCTGAGCTATTGAGGGAGCATTATCTGTGGTACTGAGGGAGCACTTTCTGAGGTATTGAGGGAGAATTTCTGAGATACAGAGGGAGTACTGTCTGAGGTATTCAGCAAGCACTATCTGAGGCATTGAGGGTGCAATATCTCAGGTATTTAGGGAGCACTTACTGAGGTATTGAGGAAGCACTTTCTGAGGTAGTGAGGGAGCAATAACTGAGGTATTGAGGGAGCACTACCTGAGGTATTTGGAGGGCTCCTTCTGTGGTATTAAGTGAGTATTTTCTGAGGTATTAAGGAAGCATTATCTGAGGTAGTGAGGGAGCACTTTCTGACGTATTAAGGAAGCACTGTCCGACATATTGAGGCAGCAATTTCTGAGTTGTGAGGAAGCACTGCCTGAAGTACAGAGTGTGCACTATCTGACGTATTGAGCAACACTTTGTAAGGTATTGAGTGAGAACTATCTGAGGTATTGAGGGAGCACTTTCTGAGGTATTGAGGACGCACTATCTGAGGTACTGAGGGAGCATTATCTGACATACTGAGGGAGCATTATCTGAATACTGAGGGAGCACTTTCTTTGGTACTGAGGAAGCACTTTCTGAGGTATTGAGGGTGCACTATCGGAGGTATTGCGTGAACACTTTTTGTGGTATAAAGGGAGTTCTAGCTGAGGCATTGAGGGAGAACTATCTTAGGTATGGGTGAGCACTATGTGAGGTATTGAGGGAGCACATTCTGAGGTATTGAGGGAGCACCTTCTGAGGTATTGAGGAAGCACTATCTGAGATTTTGAGGGAGCATTACCTGTGGTACTGAGGGAGCACTTTCTGAGGTATTAAGGGTGCACTTTTTGAGGTATTGAGGAAGCGCTATCTGAGGTGGTGATGAAGCACTCTCTAAGGTACTGAGGGAGCATTATCTGAGGTATTGAGGGAGCACGTTCTGTGGTACTGAGGAAGCACTTTCTGAGGTATTGCGGGTGCACTATCTGAGGTATTGAGGGCGCATTTTCTGAGGTATTGAGGGAGCACTATCTGAGGTATTGGGGGAGCGCCTTCTGAGGTATTGAGCGAGTATTTTCTGAGTTATTGAGGAAGCACTATCTGAGGTACTGATGGAGCACTTTCTGACGTATTAAGGAAGCACTGTCCGACATATTGAGGGAGTAATTTCTGAGTTGTGAGGAAGCACTGCCTGAAGTGCAGAGTGTGCACTATTTGACGTATTGAGCGAGCACTTTGTAAGGTATTGAGTGAGAACTATCTGAGGTATTGAGGGAGCACTTTCTGAGGTATTGAGAAAGCACTATCTGAGGTACTGAGGAAGCATTATCTTACATACTGAGGGAGCATTATCTGAGGTACTGAGGGAGCACTTTCTTTGGTACTGAGGGAGCACTTTCTGAGGTACTGAGGGAACACCTTCTGAGGTATTAATGGTGCACTTTCTGAGGTATTGAGGAAGCGCTATCTGAGGTATTGGAGGAGCAGTTTTTGAGGATCTGAAGAAGGACGATCTGAGATATTGAGGGAGCGCTATCTGAGGTATTGAGGAAGCGCTTTTTGAGATAGTGAGGAAGCACTATCTGAGGTGTTGAGGGAACATTATCTGACATACTGAGGGAGCGCTTTCCAAGGTACTGAGGAAGCACTTTCGGAGGTACTGAGGAAGCACTACCTGAGGTACTGAGGAAGAATTATCTGACATACTGAGGGAGCATTATCTGAGGTACTGAGGGAGCACTTTCTGTGGTTGAACTATCTGAGATACTGAGGAAGCACTGTCTGAGGTATTGAGGGTGCACTATCTGAGGAACTGAGGAAACACCATCTGAGGAACTGTGGGAACACTATCTGAGGTATTCAGGGATCGCTTTCTGAGGTAGTGAGGGAAAATTATCTGAGATACTGAGGGAAGGCTTTCTAAGGTACTGGGGAAGCACTATCTGAGGTACTGAGGACAGACTATCTGAGGTATTGAGGGAGCACGTTCTGAGGTATTGAGGAAGCACGACCTGAGGTACTGAGGGAGCACTTTCTGAAGTATGAAAGGAGCTCTTTTTGAGGTATTGAGGGAGCACTATTTGAGGTATGGAGGGAGGACTTTCTGAGGTATTGAGCAAGCACTATTTGAGCTACTGAGGGAGCAATATCTCAGGTTTTGAGGGAGATCTATCTGAGGTATTGAGGAACACTATCTGAGGTATTGAGGAGATAGTATCTGATGTACTGAGGAAGCACTCTCTGAGGTATTGAGGGAGATCTATCTGAGGTATTGAGGAAAACTTTCTGAGGCATTGAGGGAGCAATCTTCTGAAGTACTGAGGGAGCACTTTATGAGGTATTGAGTGAACATTTTCTGAGGTATTGAGGGAGCATTATATGAGGTATTGAGGGAGCGCTATCTTAGGTACTGAGGAAGCATTATCCGACATACTGAGGGAGCATTATCTGAGGTACTGTGAGAGCACTATCTGAGGTAGTGAAGGAGAACTTTCTGTGGTACTGAGGAAGCCCTTTCTGAGGTATTGCAGGTGTACTATCTGAGGTATTGAGAGAGTACTTTCTGTGGTATTGAAGGAGCAATTACTGAGGTATTGAGGGAGCATTATCTGAGATATTGAGGGAACTCCTTCTGAGGTATTGAGCGAGTATTTTCTGAGGCATTGAGGAAGCACTATCTGAGGTACTGAGGGAGCACTTTCTGACGTATTAAGGAAGCACTGTCTGAGGTACTGAGGGAGCAATTTCTGAGGTACAGAGTGTGCACTATCTGAGGTATTGAGTGAGCATTATCTAAAGTGTTGAGTGAGCATTTTCTGAGGTACTTAGGAAGCATTATCCGAGGTATTGAGAGAACACTTTCTGTGGTAGTGAGGGAGCACCTTCTGAGGTACTGAGGGTGTACTATCTGAGGTATTGATGGAGCATTTTCTGTTGTATTGAAGGTTCGCTGGCTAAGGTACTCAGGGAGCACTATCTGAGGTATTGAGTGAGCACTATCTGAGGTAATGAGGGACGTTCTATCTGAGGTACTGAGGGAGCCCTTTCTGAGGTCTTGGGTGTGCACTATCTGAGGAACTGAGGAAGCACTATCTGAGGTATTGAGGGAGTACTTTCTGAGGTACTGAGGGAGTACTTTCTGAGGTATTGAGCGAGAACTATCTGAGGTACTGAGGAAGCACTATCTGTGGTATTGAGGGAGCACTTTCTGAAGTATTGAGGAAGCACTATTTGATTTGCTGAGGAAGCACTATCTGAGGTACTGAGGGAGCACTTTCTGAGATACTGAGGAAGCACTATCTGAGGTACTGAGGGAGTACTTTCTGAGGTATTAAGCAAGCACTATGTGAGGAACTGTGGGAACACTATCTGAGGTGTAGAGGGAGCACTTTCTGAGGTATTGAAGAAGCAATTTTCTAGGTACTGAGGGAGCACATTCTGAGGTACTGAGGAAGCACTATCTGAGGTATTGAGGGAGCAGTATCTAAGGCATGGGGGAGCACTATCTGAGGTATTGGGGGAGAACATTCCGAGGTATTGAGGGTGCTCCTTCTGAGGTATTGAGCGAGGGCTTTCTGAGGTATTGAGGGAGCACAATCTGAGCTATTGAGAGTGCACGACCTGTGGTACTGAGGAAGCACTTTCTGATGTATTGAGGAAGCACAAAAAGAAAACTGAGGGAGCACTACCTGAGTTACTGAGGAAGCACTATCTGAGTTATTGAGCGTGCACTGTCTGAGGTATTGAGGGAGCATTTTCTGATGTACTGATGGTGCACTATCTGAGGTACTGTGGGAGCCATTTCTGAGGTATTGTGTGTGCACTATCTGAGAAAGTGAGAAAGCTCGAAATGCGGTATTGAGGGAGTACTTTCTGAGGTACTGAGGGAGTACTTTCTGTGGTATTCAGCAAGCACTATCTGCGGTACTGAGGAAGTACTATGTGAGGTATTGAGGGAGCTCTTTCTGAGGTATTGAGGAAGTACTATGTGAGGTATTGAGGGAGCATTATCTGACTTACTGAGGGAGCACATTCTGTGGTACTGAGGAAGCACTTTCTGATGTATTGAGGAAGCACAAAAAGAAAACTGAGGGAGCACTACCTGAGTTACTGAGGAAGCACTATCTGAGTTATTGAGCGTGCACTGTCTGAGGTATTGAGGGAGCATTTTCTGATGTACTGATGGTGCACTATCTGAGGTACTGTGGGAGCCATTTCTGAGGTATTGTGTGTGCACTATCTGAGAAAGTGAGGATGCTCGAAATGCGGTATTGAGGGAGTACTTTCTGAGGTACTGAGGGAGTACTTTCTGTGGTATTCAGCAAGCACTATCTGCGGTACTGAGGAAGTACTATGTGAGGTATTGAGGGAGCTCTTTCTGAGGTATTGAGGAAGCACTATGTGAGGTATTGAGGGAGCATTATCTGACATACTGAGGGAGCACATTCTGTGGTACTGAGGAAGCACTTTCTGAGGTATTGAGGGTGCACTATCGGAGGTATTGAGGGAACACATTCTGAGGTATTGCGTGAACACTTTTTGAGGTATAAAGGGAGCAGTATCTGAGGTATTGAGGGAGCCCTTTCTGAGTTATTGAGGGCGCACTATCTTAGGTATTGAGGGAGCACATTCTGAGGTACTGAGGGAGCACTTTCTGAGGTATTAAGGGTGCACTTTTTGAGGTATTGAGGAAGCGCTATCTGAGGTAGTGATGAAGCACTCTCTAAGGTACTGAGGGACAATTATCAGAGGTACTGAGGAAGCACTTTCTGAGGTATTGAGGGAGCACTTTCTGAGGTACGGAGGAAGCACTATCTGAGGTACTGAGAAAGCATTATCTGACATACTGATGGAACATTATCTGAGGTATTGAGGCAGCACTTTCTGAGGTTCTGACGAAGCACTCTCTGAGGTACTGAGGGAGTATTATCTGAGGTACAGAGGGAGCACTTTCTGACGTATTAAGGAAGCACTGTCCGACCTATTGAGGGAGCAATGTCTGAGTTGTGAGGAAGCACTGCCTGAATTACAGAGTGTGCACTATCTGACATATTGAGGGAGCACTTTCTAAGATATTGAGTGAGAACTCTCTGAGGTATGGAGGGAGCACTTTCTGAGGTACTGAGGAAGCAATATCTGAGGGACTGAGAGAGCATTATCTGACATACTGAGGGAGCATTATCTGATGTACTGAGAGAGCACTTTCTGTGATACTGAGGGAGCACTATCTGAGGTATTGAGGGTGCACTATCTTAGTTATTGAGCGAGCACTGTCTGAGTACTGAGGAAGCACTGCCTGAAGTACAGAGTGTGCACTATCTGAAGTACTGAGGAAGCACTTTCTGAGATATTGAGGGAGCACTTTCTGAAGTATTGAGTGAGCACTATCTGAGGTATTGACGCAGTACTTACTGAGGTATTGTGGGAGCATTTTCTAATGTTTTGAGGGAGCACTTTCTGAGGTATTGAGGGTGCACCTTTTGAGATATTGAGGAAGCGTTATCTGAAGAAGTGATGAAGCACTTTCTAAGGTACAGAGTGAGCATTATCTGAGGTAGTGAGGAAGCACTATCTGAGGTACTGAGGGAGGATTATCTGACATACTGATGGAGTATTTTCTGAGGTACTGAGGGAACACTTTTTGTGGTACTGAGGAAGCACTTTCTGAGGTATTGAGGGTGCACAATCTGAGGTAGTGAGGGAGCACTTTCTGAGGTAGTGAGGGAGCAATAACTGAGGTATTGAGGGTGCACTATCTGAGGTATTGAGGGAGCACTTTCTGAGGTGGTGAGGGAGCAATTACTGAGGTATTGAGGGATCACTTTCTGTGGTAGTGAGGGAGCACTTTCTGAGGTATTGAGGGTTCACTATCTGAGGTACTGATGGAGCACTTTCTGAGGTATTGAGGGAGCACTATCTGAGGCACTGAGGGAGTACTGTCTGAGGTATTGAGCAAGCACTATCTGAGGTACTGAGGGTGCAATATCTCGGGTATTGAGGGAGCACTTACTGAGGTATTGAGGAAGCACTATCTGAGGTACTGAGGGTGCATTTCCTGAGGTATTGAGCAAGCACTAAGTGAGGTACTGAGGTAGCAATATCTCAGGTACTGAGGGAGCACTTTCTGAGGTATTGAGCAAGCATTGCCTGAGGTACTGAGGGAACCTTCTCTGAGGTATTGAGGGAGATCTATCTGAGGTATTGAGGAACACTATCTGAAGGTATTGAGGGAGCACTATCTGTGGGATTGCGGGAGCACTTTCTGAGGTATTGAGAGAGTACTATCTGAGGTATTGATGGAGCACTTTCTGAGATACTGAAGGTGCGCTGTCTAAGGTATTCAGGGAGCACTATCTGAGGTATTGAGGGACTGACAATCTAAGGTACAGAGGGAGCCCTTTCTGACGTATTGGGTGTGCACTATCTGAGGAACTGAGGAAGCACTATCTGAGGTATTGAGGGAATACATTCTGAGGTACTGAGGGAGTAGTTTCTGAGGTATTGAGGAAGAACTTTCTGAGGTATTGAGGAAGCACTATCTGAGATACTGAGGGAGTACTGTCTGAGGTATTCAGCAAGCACTATCTGAGGCATTGAGGGTGCAATATCTCGGGTATTGAGGGAGCACTTACTGAGGTATTGAGGAAGCACTTTCTGATGTACTGATGAAACACTCTCTGAGGTACTGAGGGAGCACTTTCTGAGGTATTGAGCAAGCATTGCCTGAGGCACTGAGCGAGCCCTCTCTGAGGTATTGAGGGAGATCTATCTGAGGTATTGAGGAGCACTATCTGAAGTATTGAGGGAGCACTATCTGATGTACTGTGGGAGCACTTTCTGAGGTATTGAGTGAGCACTTTCTGAGCCATTGAGTGAGCATTATATGAGTACTGAGGTAGCACTTTCTGAGGTATTGAAGAAGCACTATCTGAGCTATTGAGGGAGCATTATCTGTGGTACTGAGGGAGCACTTTCTGAGGTATTGAGGGAGTACATTCTGAGGTATTGAGGGAGAACTTTCTGAGGTATTGAGGAAGCACTGTTTGATTTGCTGAGGAAGCACTCTCTGAGGTACTGAGGGAGCACTTTCTGAGGTATTAAGGAGCACTATCTGAGATACAGAGGGAGTACTGTCTGAGGTATTCAGCAAGCACTATCTGAGGCATTGAGGGTGCAATATCTCAGGTATTTAGGGAGCACTTACTGAGGTATTGAGGAAGCACTTTCTGATGTACTGATGAAGCACTTTATGAGGTATTGAGGGAGCACTTTCTGAGGTATTGAGGGAGCACTATCTGAGGTATTGGGGGAGCTCCTTCTGAGGTATTGAGCGAGTATTTTCTGAGCTATTGAGAAAGCACGATCTGAGGTACTGAGGGAGCACTTTCTTCCATATTAAGGAACCACTGTCCGATGTATTGAGGGAGCAATTTCTGAGTTGTGAGGAAGCACTGCCTGAAGTACAGAGTGTGCACTATCTGACGTATTGAGGGAGCACTTTCTCAGGTATTGAGTGAGGACTATCTGAGGTATTGAGGGAGCACTTTCTGAGGTATTGAGGGAGCAATTACTGAGGTATTGAGGGAGCACTTTCTGAGGTATTGAGGAAGCATTATCTGAGGTACTGAGGGAGCATTATCTGGCATACTGAGGGAGCATTATCTGATGTACTGAGGGAGCACTTTCTGTGGTACTGAGGAAGCACTTTCTGAGGTTTTGAGGGAGTGCTTTCTGAGGTATTGAGGGTGTTCCTTCTGAGATATTGAGGGTGCTCCTTCTGAGGTATTGGGCGAGGGCTTTCTGAGGTATTGAGGGAGCACAATCTGAGCTATTGAGAGTGCACCACCTGTGGCACCGAGGAAGCACTTTCTGATGTATTGAGGAAGCACAAAAAGAAAACTGAGGGAGCACTACCTGAGTTACTGAGGAAGCACTATCTGAGTTATTGAGCGTGCACTGTCGGAGGTATTGAGGGAGCATTTTCTGATGTCCTGATGGTGCACTATCTGAGGTACTGTGGGAGCCATTTCTGAGGTATTTTTTGTGCACTATCTGAGAAACTGAGGAAGCTCGAAATGCGGTATGGAGGAGTACTTTCTGAGGTACTGAGGGAGTACTTTCTGTGGTATTGAGCAAGAACTATCTGAGGGACTGAGGAAGTACTATCTGAGGTATTGAGGGAGCACTTTCTGAGGTATTGAGGAAGCAATATCTGAGGGACTGAGAGAGCATTATCTGACATACTGAGGGAGCATTATCTGATGTACTGAGGGAGCACTTTCTGTGATACTGCGGGAGCACTATCTGAGGTATTGAGGTTGCACTATCTTAGGTATTGAGGGAGCACTGTCTGAGTACTGAGGAAGCACTGCCTGAAGTACAGAGTGTGCACTATCCGAAGTACTGAGGAAGCACTTTCTGAGGTATTGAGGATGCACTATCGGTGGTATTGCGGGAGAACTTTCTGAAGTATTGAGTGAGCACTATCTGAGGTATTGACGGAGTACTTACTGAGGCATTGTGGGAGATTTTTCTAATGTATTGAGGGAGCACTTTCTGAGGTATTGAGGGTGAACCTTTTGAGATATTGAGGAAGCGCTATCTGAGGTAGTGATGAAGCACTTTCTAAGGTACTGAGGGAGCATTATCTGAGGTACTGAGGAAGCACTATCTGAGGTACTGAGGGAGGATTATCTGACATACTGATGGAGCATTTTCTGAGGTACTGAGGGAGCATGTTCTGAGGTAGTGAGGGAGCAATAACTGAGGTATTGAGGGTGCACAATCTGAGGTATTGAGGGTGCACTATCTGAGGTATTGAGGGAGCATTTTCTGAGGTGGTGAGGGAGCAATTACTGAGGTATTGCGGGAGCACTATCTGAGGTACTGAGGGAGCACTTTCTGAAATAGTGAGGGAGCACTTTCTGAGGTATTGAGGGTGCACTATCTGAGGTACTGATGGAGCACTTTCTGAGGTATTGAGGATGCACTATATGAGGTACTGAGGGAGCAATATCTGAGATATTGAGGAAGCACTATTTGATTTGCTGAAGAAGCACTCTCTGAGGTACTGAGGGAGCACTTTCTGAGGTTTTGAGGAAGGACTATCTGAGATACTGAGGGAGTACTGTCTGAGGTATTGAGCAAGCATTATGTGAGGTACTGAGGGCGCAATTTCTCGGGTATTGAGGGAGCACTTACAGAGGTATTGAGGAAGCACTATCTGAGGTACTGAGCGTGTCCTTTCTGAGGTAATGAGCAAGCACTAAGTGAGGTACTGAGGGAGCAATATCTCAGGTACTGAGGGAGCACTTTCTGAGGTATTGAGCAAGCATTGCCTGAGGTACTGAGGGAGCACTCTCTGAGGTATTGAGGGAGATCTCTCTGAGGTATTGAGGAACACTATCTGAGGGTATTGTGGGAGCACTATCTGAGGGATTGAGGGAGCACTTTCTGAGGTATTGAGAGTGTACTATCTGAGGTATTGATGGAGCATTTTCTGAGATACTGAAGGTGCGCTGTCTAAGGTATTCAGGGAGCACTATCTGAGGTATTGAGGGAGCACTTACTGAGGTAATGAGGGACTGACAATCTGAGGTACAGAGGGAGCCCTTTCTGACGTATTGGGTGTGCACTATCTGAGGAACTGAGGAAGCACTATCTGAGGTATTGAGGGAGTACGTTCTGAGGTACTGAGGGGGTATTTTCTGAGATATTGAGGGAGCACTTTCTGAGGTCTTGAGGAAGCACTGTTTGATTTGCTGAGGAAGCACTCTCTGAGGTACTGAGGGAGCACTTTCTGAGGTATTAAGGAAGCACTATCTGAGATACTGAGGGAGTACTGTCTGAGGTATTCAGCAAGCACTATCTGAGGCATTGAGGGTGCAATATCTCGGGTATTGAGGGAGCACTTACTGAGGTATTGAGGAAGCACTTTCTGATGTACTGATGAAGCACTCTCCGAGGTACTGAGGGAGCACTTTCTGAGGTATTGAGCAAGCATTGCCTGAGGCACTGAGCGAGCCCTCTCTGAGGTATTGAGGGAGATCTATCTGAGGTATTGAGGAACACTATCTGAAGTATTGAGGGAGCACTATCTGAGGTACTGAGGGAGCACTTTCTGAGGTATTGAGGAAGCAATTTTCTGATGTATTGTGGGAGCACTTTCTGAGGTATTGAGTGAGCACTTTCTGAGCCATTGAGTGAGCATTATATGAGTACTGAGGTAGCACTTTCTGAGGTATTGAGGAAGCACTATCTGAGCTATTGAGGGAGCATTATCTGTAGTACTGAGGGAGCACTTTCTGAGGTATTGAGGGAGCACTTTCTGAGGTATGGAGGAAGCACTATCTGAGGTACTGAGAAAACATTATCTGACATACTGATGGAACATTATCTGAGGTATTGAGGCAGCACTTTCTGAGGTTCTGACGAAGCACTCTCTGAGGTACTGAGGGAGCATTATCTGAGGTACAGAGGCAGCACTTTCTGACGTATTAAGGAATCATTGTCCGACGTATTGAGGGAGCAATGTCTGAGCTGTGAGGAAGCACTGCCTGAAGTAGAGAGTGTGCATTATCTGACGTATTGAGGGAGCACTTTCTAAGGTATTGAGTGAGAACTATTGAGGTATTGAGGGAGCACCTTCTGAGGTATTGAGGAAGCACTATCTGAGCTATTGAGGGAGCATTATCTGTGGTACTGAGGGAGCACTTTCTGAGGTATTAAGGGTGCACTTTTTGAGGTATTGAGGAAGCGCTATCTGAGGTAGTGATGAAGCACTCTCTAAGGTACTGAGGGAGCATTATCTGAGGTACTGAGAGAGCACGTTGTGTGGTACTGAGGAAGCACTTTCTGAGGTATTGCGGGTGCACTATCTGAGGTATTAAGGGCGCACTTTCTGAGATACTGAAGGTGCGCTGTCTAAGGTATTCAGGGAGCACTATCTGAGGTATTGAGGGACTGACAATCTAAGGTACAGAGGGAGCCCTTTCTGACGTATTGGGTGTGCACTATCTGAGGAACTGAGGAAGCACTATCTGAGGTATTGAGGGAGTACGTTCTGAGGTACTGAGGGAGTAGTTTCTGATGTATTGAGGAAGAACTTTCTGAGGTATTGAGGAAGCACTATCTGAGATACTGAGGGAGTACTGTCTGAGGTATTCAGCAAGCACTCTCTGAGGCATTGAGGGTGCAATATCTCGGGTATTGAGGGAGCACTTACTGAGGTATTGAGGAAGCACTTTCTGATGTACTGATGAAACACTCTCTGAGGTACTGAGGGAGCACTTTCTGAGGTATTGAGCAAGCATTGCCTGAGGCACTGAGCGAGCCCTCTCTGAGGTATTGAGGGAGATCTATCTGAGGTATTGAGGAGCACTATCTGAAGTATTGAGGGAGCACTATCTGATGTACTGTGGGAGCACTTTCTGAGGTATTGAGTGAGCACTTTCTGAGCCATTGAGTGAGCTTTATATGAGTACTGAGGTAGCACTTTCTGAGGTATTGAAGAAGCACTATCTGAGCTATTGAGGGAGCATTATCTGTGGTACTGAGGGAGCACTTTCTGAGGTATTGAGGGAGTACTTTCTGAGGTATTGAGGGAGAACTGTCTGAGGTATTGAGGAAGCACTGTTTGATTTGCTGAGGAAGCACTCTCTGAGGTACTGAGGGAGCACTTTCTGAGGTATTAAGGAAACACTATCTGAGATACAGAGGGAGTACTGTCTGAGGTATTCTGCAAGCACTATCTGAGGCATTGAGGGTGCAATATCTCAGGTATTTAGGGAGCACATACTGAGGTATTGAGGAAGCACTTTCTGATGTACTGATGAAGCACTTTATGAGGTATTGAGGGAGTACTTTCTGAGGTATTGAGGGAGCACTATCTGAGGTATTGGGGGAGCTCCTTCTGAGGTATTGAGCGAGTATTTTCTGAGCTATTGAGAAAGCACGATCTGAGGTACTGAGGGAGCACTTTCTGACATATTAAGGAACCACTGTCCGACGTATTGAGGGAGCAATTTCTGAGTTGTGAGGAAGCACTGCCTGAAGTACAGAGTGTGCACTATCTGACGTATTGAGGGAGCACTTTCTAAGGTATTGAGTGAGGACTATCTGAGGTATTGAGGGAGCACTTTCTGAGGTATTGAGGGAGCAATTACTGAGGTATTGAGGGAGCACTTTCTGAGGTATTGAGGAAGCATTATCTGAGGTACTGAGGGAGCATTATCTGGCATACTGAGGGAGCATTATCTGATGTACTGAGGGAGCACTTTCTGTGGTACTGAGGAAGCACTTTCTGAGGTTTTGAGGGAGTGCTTTCTGAGGTATTGAGGGTGTTCCTTCTGAGATATTGAGGGTGCTCCTTCTGAGGTATTGAGCGAGGGCTTTCTGAGGTATTGAGGGAGCAGAATCTGAGCTATTGAGAGTGCACGACCTGTGGTACTGAGGAAGCACTTTCTGATGTATTGAGGAAGCACAAAAAGAAAACTGAGGGAGCACTACCTGAGTTACTGAGGAAGCACTATCTGAGTTATTGAGCGTGCACTGTCGGAGGTATTGAGGGAGCATTTTCTGATGTCCTGATGGTGCACTATCTGAGGTACTGTGGGAGCCATTTCTGAGGTATTGTGTGTGCACTATCTGAGAAACTGAGGAAGCTCGAAATGCGGTATGAAGGAGTACTTTCTGAGTCACTGAGGGAGTACTTTCTGTGGTATTGAACAAGAACTATCTGAGGGACTGAGGAAGTACTATCTGAGGTATTGAGGGAGCACTTTCTGAGGTATTGAGGAAGCAATATCTGAGGGACTGAGAGAGCATTATCTGACATACTGAGGGAGCATTATCTGATGAACTGAGGGAGCACTTTCTGTGATACTGCGGGAGCACTATCTGAGGTATTGAGGTTGCACTATCTTAGGTATTGAGGGAGCACTGTCTGAGTACTGAGGAAGCACTCCCTGAAGTACAGAGTGTGCACTATCCGAAGTACTGAGGAAGCACTTTCTGAGGTATTGAGGATGCACTATCGGTGGTATTGAGTGAGCACTTTCTGAAGTATTGAGTGAGCACTATCTGAGGTATTGACGGAGTACTTACTGAGGCATTGTGGGAGCTTTTTCTAATGTATTGAGGGAGCACTTTCTGAGGTATTGAGGGTGCACCTTTTGAGATATTGAGGAAGCGCTATCTGAGGTAGTGATGAAGCACTTTCTAAGGTACTGAGGGAGCATTATCTGAGGTACTGAGGAAGCACTATCTGAGGTACTGAGGGAGGATTATCTGACATACTGATGGAGCATTTTCTGAGGTACTGAGGGAGCATGTTCTGAGGTAGTGAGGGAGCAATAACTGAGGTATTGAGGGTGCACAATCTGAGGTATTGAGGGAGCACTTTCTGAGGTAGCAGGGGAGCATTAACTGAGGTATTGAGGGTGCACTATCTGAGGTATTGCGGGAGCACTTTCTGAGGTGGTGAGGGAGCAATTACTGAGGTATTGCGGGAGCACTATCTGAGGTACTGAGGGAGCACTTTCTGAAATAGTGAGGGAGCACTTTCTGAGGTATTGAGGGTGCACTATCTGAGGTACTGATGGAGCACTTTCTGAGGTATTGAGGATGCACTATATGAGGTACTGAGGGAGCAATATCTGAGGTATTGAGGAAGCACTATTTGATTTGCTGAAGAAGCACTCTCTGAGGTACTGAGGGAGCACTTTCTGAGGTTTTGAGGAAGGACTATCTGAGATACTGAGGGAGTACTGTCTGAGGTATTGAGCAAGCATTATGTGAGGTACTGAGGGCGCAATTTCTCGGGTATTGAGGGAGCACTTACAGAGGTATTGAGGAAGCACTATCTGAGGTACTGAGGGTGTCCTTTCGGAGGTAATGAGCAAGCACTAAGTGAGGTACTGAGGGAGCAATATCTCAGGTACTGAGGGAGCACTTTCTGAGGTATTGAGCAAGCATTGCCTGAGGTACTGAGGGAGCACTCTCTGAGGTATTGAGGGAGATCTCTCTGAGGTATTGAGGAACACTTTCTGAGGGTATTGAGGGAGCACTATCTGAGGTATTGAGGGAGCACTATCTGAGGTATTGGGGGAGCTCCTTCTGAGGTATTGAGTGAGTATTTTCTGAGCTATTGAGAAAGCACGATCTGAGGTACTGAGGGAGCATTTTCTGACATATTAAGGAACCACTGTCCGACGTATTGAGGGAGCAATTTCTGAGTTGTGAGGAAGCACTGCCTGAAGTACAGAGTGTGCACTATCTGACGTATTGAGGGAGCACTTTCTAAGGTATTGAGTGAGGACTATCTGAAGTATTGAGGGAGCACTTTCTGGGGTATTGAGGGAGCAATTACTGAGGTATTGAGGGAGCACTTTCTGAGGTATTGAGGAAGCATTATCTGAGGTACTGAGGGAGCATTATCTGGCAAACTGAGGGAGCATAATCTGATGTACTGAGGGAGCACTTTCTGTGGTACTGAGGAAGGACTTTCTGAGGTTTTGAGGGAGTGCTTTCTGAGGTATTGAGGGTGTTCCTTCTGAGATATTGAGGGTGCTCCTTCTGAGGTATTGAGCGAGGGCTTTCTGAGGTATTGAGGGTGCACAATCTGAGCTATTGAGAGTGCACGACCTGTGGTACCGAGGAAGCACTTTCTGATGTATTGAGGAAGCACAAAAAGAAAACTGAGGGAGCACTATCTGAGTTACTGAGGAAGCACTATCTGAGTTATTGATCGTGCACTGTCTGAGGTATTGAGCGAGCATTTTCTGAGGTACTGATGGTGCACTATCTGAGGCACTGTGGGAGCCATTTCTGATGTATTGTGTGAGCACTATCTGAGAAACTGAGGAGGCTCGAAATGAGGTATTGAGGGAGTACTTTCTGTGGTATTGAGGAAGCAATATCTGAGGGACTGAGAGAGTGTTATCTGACATACTGAGGGAGCATTATCTGATGTATTGAGGGAGCACTTTCTGTGATACTGAGGGAGCACTATCTGAGGTATTGAGGGTGCACTATCTTAGTTATTGAGAAAGCACTGTCTGAGTACTGAGGAAGCACTGCCTGAAGTACAGAGTGTGCACTATCTGAAGTACTGAGGAAGCACTTTCTGAGGTATTGAGGGAGCACTATCTGAGGTATTGACGGAGTACTTACTGAGGTATTGTGGGAGCATTTTCTAATGTATTGAGGGAGCACTTTCTGAGGTATTGAGGGAGAACCTTCTGAGGGACTTAGGAAGCACTATCTGAGTTATTGAGGGTGCACTACCTGAGGTATTGAGGGAGCCTTTTCTGAGGTATTGAGGGTGCACTACCTGATGTATTGAGGGAGCACTTTCTGAGGTACTGAGGGTGTACTATCTGAGGTATTGATGGAGCATTTTCTGAGTTACTGAAGGTGCGCTGTCTAAGGTATTCAGGGAGCACTATCTGAGGTATTGAGGGAGCACTATCTGAGGAATTGAGGAAGCACTATATGAGGTACTGAGGGAGCAATATCTGAGGTATTGAGGGAGCCATTTCCGAGGTATTGCGGAAGCACTATTTGTTTTGCTGAAGAAGCACTCCCTGAGGTACTGAGGGAGCACTTTCTGTGGTATTGAGGAAGCAGTATCTGAGATACTGAGGGTCTACTTTCTGAGGTATTGAGCAAGCACTAAGTGAGGTACTGAGGGAGCAATATCTCAGGTTCTGAGGGAGCACTCTCTGAGGTATTGAGGGAGATCTCTCTGAGGTATTGAGGAACACTATCTGAAGGTATTGAGGGAGCACTATCTGAGGGATTGTGGCAGCACTTTCTGAGGTATTGAGAGTGTACTATCTGAGGTATTGATGGAGCATTTTCTGAGATACTGAAGGTGCGCTGTCTAAGGTATTCAGGGAGCACTATCTGAGGTATTGAGGGAGCACTTACTGAGGTAATGAGGGACTGACAATCTGAGGTACAGAGGGAGCCCTTTCTGAGGTATTGGGTGTGCAATATTTGAGGAACTGAGGAAGCACTATCTGAGGTATTGAGGGAGTACATTCTGAGGTACTGAGGGAGTACTTTCTGAGGTATTGAGGGAGCACTTTCTGAGGTATTGAGGAAGCACTATTTGATTTGCTGAAGAAGCAGTCTCTGAGGTACTGAGGGAGCACTTTCTGAGGTATTAAGGAAGCACTATCTGAGATTCTGAGGGAGTACTGTCTCAGGTATTGAGCAAGCACTATCTGAGGCATTGAGGGTGCAATATCTCGGGTATTGAGGGAGCACTTACTGAGGTATTGAGGAAGCACTTTCTGATGTACTGATGAAGCACTCTCTGAGGTACTGAGGGAGCACTTTCTAAGGTATTGTGCAAGCATTGCCTGAGGCACTGAGGGAGCACTTTCTGAGGTATTGAGGGAGATCTATCTGAGGTATTGAGGAACACTATCTGAAGTATTGAGGGAGCACTATTTGAGGTACTGAGGGAGCACTTTCTGAGGTATTGAGGAAGCAATTTTCTGATGTATTGTGGGAGCACTTTCTGAGGTATTGAGTGAGCACTTTCTGAGCTATTGAGTGAGCATTATATGAGTACTGAGGTAGCACATTCTAAGGTATTGAGGGAGCACTATATGACGTATTGGGGGAGCACTATCTGAGGTATTGAGGGAGCACTATTTGAGGTATTGGGTGTTCTATCTGCAGTATTGAGGGAGCACTTTCTGAGGTATTGAGGGAGCAAAATCTAAGGCATGGGGAGCACTATCTGAGGTATTGAGTAAGTACCATCTGCGATACTGAGGGAGTACTTTCAGATGTATTGAGCAAGCACTATGTGAGTTACTGAGGGAGCAATGTCTCAGGTACTGAGGGAGCACTTTCTAAGGTATTGAGCAAGCATTGCCTGAGGTACTGAGGGAGCACTCTCTGAGGTATTGAGGGAGATCTCTCTGAGGTATTGAGGAACACTATCTGAAGGTATTGAGGAACACTATCTGAGGTGTTGAGGGAGCACTTTCTGAGGTACTGAGGGTATACTATCGGAGGTATTGATCGAGCATTTTCTGATATACTGAAGGTGCGCAGTCTAAGGTATTCAGCGAGCACTATCTGAGGTATTGAAGGATCACTTACTGAGGTAATGAGGGACGGACAATCTGAGGTACAGAGGGAGCCCTTTCTGAGGTATTGGGTGTGCACTATCTGAGGAACTGACGAAGCACTATTTGAGGTATTGAGGGGGTACTTTCTGAGGTACTGAGGGAGTACTTTCTGAGGTACTGAGCGAGCACTATCTGAGGTACTGAGGAAGCACTCTCTGAGATACTGAGGGAGCACTTTCTGAGGTATTGAGGAAGCACAATCTGAGATACTGAGGGAGTACTGTCTGAGGTATTGAGCAAGCACTATCTGAGGTACTGAGGGTGCAATATCTCGGGTATTGAGTGAGCACTTACTGAGGTATTGAGGAAGCACTATCTGAGGTACTGAGGGTGTCCTTTCTGAGGTAATGAGCAAGCACTAAGTGAGGTACTGAGGGAGCAATATCTCAGGTAGTGAGGGAGCACTTTCTGAGGTATTGAGCAAGCATTGCCTGAGGCACTGAGCGAGCCCTCTCTGAGGTATTGAGGGAGATCTATCTGAGGTATTGAGGAGCACTATCTGAAGTATTGAGGGAGCACTATCTGATGTACTGTGGGAGCACTTTCTGAGGTATTGAGTGAGCACTTTCTGAGCCATTGAGTGAGCTTTATATGAGTACTGAGGTAGCACTTTCTGAGGTATTGAAGAAGCACTATCTGAGCTATTGAGGGAGCATTATCTGTGGTACTGAGGGAGCACTTTCTGAGGTATTGAGGGAGTACTTTCTGAGGTATTGAGGGAGAACTGTCTGAGGTATTGAGGAAGCACTGTTTGATTTGCTGAGGAAGCACTCTCTGAGGTACTGAGGGAGCACTTTCTGAGGTATTAAGGAAACACTATCTGAGATACAGAGGGAGTACTGTCTGAGGTATTCTGCAAGCACTATCTGAGGCATTGAGGGTGCAATATCTCAGGTATTTAGGGAGCACTTACTGAGGTATTGAGGAAGCACTTTCTGATGTACTGATGAAGCACTTTATGAGGTATTGAGGGAGTACTTTCTGAGGTATTGAGGGAGCACTATCTGAGGTATTGGGGGAGCTCCTTCTGAGGTATTGAGCGAGTATTTTCTGAGCTATTGAGAAAGCACGATCTGAGGTACTGAGGGAGCACTTTCTGACATATTAAGGAACCACTGTCCGACGTATTGAGGGAGCAATTTCTGAGTTGTGAGGAAGCACTGCCTGAAGTACAGAGTGTGCACTATCTGACGTATTGAGGGAGCACTTTCTAAGGTATTGAGTGAGGACTATCTGAGGTATTGAGGGAGCACTTTCTGAGGTATTGAGGGAGCAATTACTGAGGTATTGAGGGAGCACTTTCTGAGGTATTGAGGAAGCATTATCTGAGGTACTGAGGGAGCATTATCTGGCATACTGAGGGAGCATTATCTGATGTACTGAGGGAGCACTTTCTGTGGTACTGAGGAAGCACTTTCTGAGGTTTTGAGGGAGTGCTTTCTGAGGTATTGAGGGTGTTCCTTCTGAGATATTGAGGGTGCTCCTTCTGAGGTATTGAGCGAGGGCTTTCTGAGGTATTGAGGGAGCAGAATCTGAGCTATTGAGAGTGCACGACCTGTGGTACTGAGGAAGCACTTTCTGATGTATTGAGGAAGCACAAAAAGAAAACTGAGGGAGCACTACCTGAGTTACTGAGGAAGCACTATCTGAGTTATTGAGCGTGCACTGTCGGAGGTATTGAGGGAGCATTTTCTGATGTCCTGATGGTGCACTATCTGAGGTACTGTGGGAGCCATTTCTGAGGTATTGTGTGTGCACTATCTGAGAAACTGAGGAAGCTCGAAATGCGGTATGAAGGAGTACTTTCTGAGTCACTGAGGGAGTACTTTCTGTGGTATTGAACAAGAACTATCTGAGGGACTGAGGAAGTACTATCTGAGGTATTGAGGGAGCACTTTCTGAGGTATTGAGGAAGCAATATCTGAGGGACTGAGAGAGCATTATCTGACATACTGAGGGAGCATTATCTGATGAACTGAGGGAGCACTTTCTGTGATACTGCGGGAGCACTATCTGAGGTATTGAGGTTGCACTATCTTAGGTATTGAGGGAGCACTGTCTGAGTACTGAGGAAGCACTCCCTGAAGTACAGAGTGTGCACTATCCGAAGTACTGAGGAAGCACTTTCTGAGGTATTGAGGATGCACTATCGGTGGTATTGAGTGAGCACTTTCTGAAGTATTGAGTGAGCACTATCTGAGGTATTGACGGAGTACTTACTGAGGCATTGTGGGAGCTTTTTCTAATGTATTGAGGGAGCACTTTCTGAGGTATTGAGGGTGCACCTTTTGAGATATTGAGGAAGCGCTATCTGAGGTAGTGATGAAGCACTTTCTAAGGTACTGAGGGAGCATTATCTGAGGTACTGAGGAAGCACTATCTGAGGTACTGAGGGAGGATTATCTGACATACTGATGGAGCATTTTCTGAGGTACTGAGGGAGCATGTTCTGAGGTAGTGAGGGAGCAATAACTGAGGTATTGAGGGTGCACAATCTGAGGTATTGAGGGAGCACTTTCTGAGGTAGCAGGGGAGCATTAACTGAGGTATTGAGGGTGCACTATCTGAGGTATTGCGGGAGCACTTTCTGAGGTGGTGAGGGAGCAATTACTGAGGTATTGCGGGAGCACTATCTGAGGTACTGAGGGAGCACTTTCTGAAATAGTGAGGGAGCACTTTCTGAGGTATTGAGGGTGCACTATCTGAGGTACTGATGGAGCACTTTCTGAGGTATTGAGGATGCACTATATGAGGTACTGAGGGAGCAATATCTGAGGTATTGAGGAAGCACTATTTGATTTGCTGAAGAAGCACTCTCTGAAGTACTGAGGGAGCACTTTCTGAGGTTTTGAGGAAGGACTATCTGAGATACTGAGGGAGTACTGTCTGAGGTATTGAGCAAGCATTATGTGAGGTACTGAGGGCGCAATTTCTCGGGTATTGAGGGAGCACTTACAGAGGTATTGAGGAAGCACTATCTGAGGTACTGAGGGTGTCCTTTCGGAGGTAATGAGCAAGCACTAAGTGAGGTACTGAGGGAGCAATATCTCAGGTACTGAGGGAGCACTTTCTGAGGTATTGAGCAAGCATTGCCTGAGGTACTGAGGGAGCACTCTCTGAGGTATTGAGGGAGATCTCTCTGAGGTATTGAGGAACACTTTCTGAGGGTATTGAGGGAGCACTATCTGAGGTATTGAGGGAGCACTATCTGAGGTATTGGGGGAGCTCCTTCTGAGGTATTGAGTGAGTATTTTCTGAGCTATTGAGAAAGCACGATCTGAGGTACTGAGGGAGCACTTTCTGACATATTAAGGAACCACTGTCCGACGTATTGAGGGAGCAATTTCTGAGTTGTGAGGAAGCACTGCCTGAAGTACAGAGTGTGCACTATCTGACGTATTGAGGGAGCACTTTCTAAGGTATTGAGTGAGGACTATCTGAAGTATTGAGGGAGCACTTTCTGGGGTATTGAGGGAGCAATTACTGAGGTATTGAGGGAGCACTTTCTGAGGTATTGAGGAAGCATTATCTGAGGTACTGAGGGAGCATTATCTGGCAAACTGAGGGAGCATAATCTGATGTACTGAGGGAGCACTTTCTGTGGTACTGAGGAAGGACTTTCTGAGGTTTTGAGGGAGTGCTTTCTGAGGTATTGAGGGTGTTCCTTCTGAGATATTGAGGGTGCTCCTTCTGAGGTATTGAGCGAGGGCTTTCTGAGGTATTGAGGGTGCACAATCTGAGCTATTGAGAGTGCACGACCTGTGGTACCGAGGAAGCACTTTCTGATGTATTGAGGAAGCACAAAAAGAAAACTGAGGGAGCACTATCTGAGTTACTGAGGAAGCACTATCTGAGTTATTGATCGTGCACTGTCTGAGGTATTGAGCGAGCATTTTCTGAGGTACTGATGGTGCACTATCTGAGGCACTGTGGGAGCCATTTCTGATGTATTGTGTGAGCACTATCTGAGAAACTGAGGAGGCTCGAAATGAGGTATTGAGGGAGTACTTTCTGTGGTATTGAGGAAGCAATATCTGAGGGACTGAGAGAGTGTTATCTGACATACTGAGGGAGCATTATCTGATGTATTGAGGGAGCACTTTCTGTGATACTGAGGGAGCACTATCTGAGGTATTGAGGGTGCACTATCTTAGTTATTGAGAAAGCACTGTCTGAGTACTGAGGAAGCACTGCCTGAAGTACAGAGTGTGCACTATCTGAAGTACTGAGGAAGCACTTTCTGAGGTATTGAGGGAGCACTATCTGAGGTATTGACGGAGTACTTACTGAGGTATTGTGGGAGCATTTTCTAATGTATTGAGGGAGCACTTTCTGAGGTATTGAGGGAGAACCTTCTGAGGGACTTAGGAAGCACTATCTGAGTTATTGAGGGTGCACTACCCGAGGTATTGAGGGAGCCTTTTCTGAGGTATTGAGGGTGCACTACCTGATGTATTGAGGGAGCACTTTCTGAGGTACTGAGGGTGTACTATCTGAGGTATTGATGGAGCATTTTCTGAGTTACTGAAGGTGCGCTGTCTAAGGTATTCAGGGAGCACTATCTGAGGTATTGAGGGAGCACTATCTGAGGAATTGAGGAAGCACTATATGAGGTACTGAGGGAGCAATATCTGAGGTATTGAGGGAGCCATTTCCGAGGTATTGCGGAAGCACTATTTGTTTTGCTGAAGAAGCACTCCCTGAGGTACTGAGGGAGCACTTTCTGTGGTATTGAGGAAGCAGTATCTGAGATACTGAGGGTCTACTTTCTGAGGTATTGAGCAAGCACTAAGTGAGGTACTGAGGGAGCAATATCTCAGGTTCTGAGGGAGCACTCTCTGAGGTATTGAGGGAGATCTCTCTGAGGTATTGAGGAACACTATCTGAAGGTATTGAGGGAGCACTATCTGAGGGATTGTGGCAGCACTTTCTGAGGTATTGAGAGTGTACTATCTGAGGTATTGATGGAGCATTTTCTGAGATACTGAAGGTGCGCTGTCTAAGGTATTCAGGGAGCACTATCTGAGGTATTGAGGGAGCACTTACTGAGGTAATGAGGGACTGACAATCTGAGGTACAGAGGGAGCCCTTTCTGAGGTATTGGGTGTGCAATATTTGAGGAACTGAGGAAGCACTATCTGAGGTATTGAGGGAGTACATTCTGAGGTACTGAGGGAGTACTTTCTGAGGTATTGAGGGAGCACTTTCTGAGGTATTGAGGAAGCACTATTTGATTTGCTGAAGAAGCAGTCTCTGAGGTACTGAGGGAGCACTTTCTGAGGTATTAAGGAAGCACTATCTGAGATTCTGAGGGAGTACTGTCTCAGGTATTGAGCAAGCACTATCTGAGGCATTGAGGGTGCAATATCTCGGGTATTGAGGGAGCACTTACTGAGGTATTGAGGAAGCACTTTCTGATGTACTGATGAAGCACTCTCTGAGGTACTGAGGGAGCACTTTCTAAGGTATTGTGCAAGCATTGCCTGAGGCACTGAGGGAGCACTTTCTGAGGTATTGAGGGAGATCTATCTGAGGTATTGAGGAACACTATCTGAAGTATTGAGGGAGCACTATTTGAGGTACTGAGGGAGCACTTTCTGAGGTATTGAGGAAGCAATTTTCTGATGTATTGTGGGAGCACTTTCTGAGGTATTGAGTGAGCACTTTCTGAGCTATTGAGTGAGCATTATATGAGTACTGAGGTAGCACATTCTAAGGTATTGAGGGAGCACTATATGACGTATTGGGGGAGCACTATCTGAGGTATTGAGGGAGCACTATTTGAGGTATTGGGTGTTCTATCTGCAGTATTGAGGGAGCACTTTCTGAGGTATTGAGGGAGCAAAATCTAAGGCATGGGGAGCACTATCTGAGGTATTGAGTAAGTACCATCTGCGATACTGAGGGAGTACTTTCAGATGTATTGAGCAAGCACTATGTGAGTTACTGAGGTAGCAATGTCTCAGGTACTGAGGGAGCACTTTCTAAGGTATTGAGCAAGCATTGCCTGAGGTACTGAGGGAGCACTCTCTGAGGTATTGAGGGAGATCTCTCTGAGGTATTGAGGAACACTATCTGAAGGTATTGAGGAACACTATCTGAGGTGTTGAGGGAGCACTTTCTGAGGTACTGAGGGTATACTATCGGAGGTATTGATCGAGCATTTTCTGATATACTGAAGGTGCGCAGTCTAAGGTATTCAGCGAGCACTATCTGAGGTATTGAAGGATCACTTACTGAGGTAATGAGGGACGGACAATCTGAGGTACAGAGGGAGCCCTTTCTGAGGTATTGGGTGTGCACTATCTGAGGAACTGACGAAGCACTATTTGAGGTATTGAGGGGGTACTTTCTGAGGTACTGAGGGAGTACTTTCTGAGGTACTGAGCGAGCACTATCTGAGGTACTGAGGAAGCACTCTCTGAGATACTGAGGGAGCACTTTCTGAGGTATTGAGGAAGCACAATCTGAGATACTGAGGGAGTACTGTCTGAGGTATTGAGCAAGCACTATCTGAGGTACTGAGGGTGCAATATCTCGGGTATTGAGTGAGCACTTACTGAGGTATTGAGGAAGCACTATCTGAGGTACTGAGGGTGTCCTTTCTGAGGTAATGAGCAAGCACTAAGTGAGGTACTGAGGGAGCAATATCTCAGGTAGTGAGGGAGCACTTTCTGAGGTATTGAGCAAGCATTGCCTGAGGTACTGAGGGAGCACTCTCTGAGGTATTGAGGGAGATCTATCTGAGGTATTGAGGGAGCAGTTTCTGAAGAACTGAGGGAGCACTATCTGATGTACTGAGGTAGCACTTTCTGAGGTATTGAGTGAGCACTTTCTGAGCTATTGAGTGAGCATTATATGAGGTACTAAGGTAGCACTTTCTGAGGTATTGAGGGAGCACTATTTGAGGTATTGGGGGAGTACTATCTGAGGTATTGAGGGAGCACTTTCTGAGGTATTGAGGGAGCAAAATCCAAGGCATGGGGAGCACTATCTGAGATATTGAGGGAGCACTTTCTGAGGTATTGTGGGTACTCCTTCTGAGGTCATGAGGGAGCACTTGCTGACGTACTGAGTGTGCACTATCTGTGGTACCGAGGGAGCACTTTCTGAGGTATTGAGGAAGTACAATGTGAGTGCTGAGGGAGCACTCTCTGAGGTAATGAGGTAGCACTATCTGAGGTACTGAGGGAGCACTGTCTGAGGTATTGAGGGAGTACTTTCTGAGGTACTGAGGGAGTACTCTCTGTGGTGGTGAGCAAGCACTATCTGAGGTACTGAGGAAGTACTATCTGAGGTATTGAGGAAGCACTATTTGATTTACTGAGGAAGCATTCCCTGAGGTATTGAGGGAGCACTTTCTGAAGTATTGAGGAGGCACTATCTGATGTACTGAGGAAGCACTCTGAGGTACTGAGCGGACATTTTCTGAGGTATTGAGGGAGATCCATCTGAGGCATTAAGGAACACTATCTGAGGTATTGTGGGAGCACTTTCTCAGGTAATGCGGAAGCACTATGTGAGGTACTGAGTGTGCAATAACTCAAGTATTGAGGGAGCGCTTTCTGAGGTACTGAGGAAGCACTGCCTGAGGTACTGAGGGAGCACTTTCTGAGGTATTGAGGAAGCACTGCCTGAGGTACTGAGGGAGCACTCTCTGAGGTATTGAGGGAGATCTATGTGAGGTATTGAGGAACACTATCTGAGGTATTGAGGGAGCACCATCTAAGGTATGGGGGAGCACTATCTGAGGTATTGAGCGATCACACTCTGAGGTATTGAGGGAGCATTATCTGTGGTGCTGAAGAAGTACTTTCTGAGGTATTAAGGGTGCCCTTTCTGAGGTATTGAGGAAGCACAATCTGTGGTATTCAGGGAGCAATTTTTGAGGATCTGAGGAATCACTATCTGAGGTATTGAGGTAGCACTATCTGAGGAATTGAGGCTGCACTTTCTGAGGTTCTGACGAAGCACTATCTGAGGTATTGAGGACGCACTTTCTGCGGTACTGAGGAAGCACTTTCTGAGGTATTGAGGGTGCACTATCTGAGGTATTGAGGGAGCAATTACTGAGGCACTAAGGGTGTACTATCTGAGGTATTGAGGGAGCACTATCTGAGGTATTAAGGGAACTCCTGAGGTATTGAGTGAGTATTTTCTGAGGTATTGTGGAAGCACTATCTGAGGTACTGTGGGACCAGTTTCTGCCGTATTGAGGGTGCACTGTCTGAGGTTCTGCGTGTGCACTATCTGAGGTATTGAGAGAGCACTGTCTGAGCACTGAGGAAGCACTGTCTGAAGTACAGAGTGTGCACTATCTGAGGTATTGAGGGAGCACTTTCTGAGGTATTGTGAGACCATTATCTAAAGCATGGAGGGAGCACTTTCTAAGGTATTGAGGGAGCACCTTCTGAGGTACGTAGGAAGCACTATCTGAGATACTGAGGGAGCACTTTCTTAGATATTGTGGAAGCCTTTTCTGAGGTATTGAGGGAGCACTTTCTGAGGTAGTGAGGGAACAATTTCTGATGTACTGAGGGTGTACTATCTGAGGTATTGATGGAGCATTTTCTGAAGTACTGAAGGTGCGCGAGCTAAGGTGCTCAGGGAGCACTATCTGCGGAACTGAGGGAGCACTTTTTGAGGTAATGAGGGACGGACTATCTGAGGTATTGAGGGAGTACTTTCTGAGGTATCTGAAGTACTGAGGAAGCACTATCTGAAGTATTGAGGGAGTACTTTCTGAGGTATTGAGCAAGCACTTTCTGAGGTATTGAGGAAGCAATTTTCTGAGGTACTGCGGGAGCACTTTCTGAGGTATTGAGTAAGCACTTTCTGAGCTACTGAGGGAGCACTGTCTGAGTACTGAGGAAGCACTGTCTGAAGTACAGAGTGTACACTATCTGAGGTATTGAGGGAACACTTTCTGAGTTATTGAGGGTGCTCCCTCTGAGGTATTGAGCGAGAACTTTCTGAGATATTGAGGAAGCACTATCTGAGGTACTGAGGGAGCACTTTCTGACGTATTGAGGGTGCACTATCTGTGGTACAGAGTAAGCACTTTCTGAGGTATTGAGGGTGCTCCCTCTGAGGTATTGAGCGAGAACTTTCTGAGATATTGAGGAAGCACCATGTGAGTACTGAGGGTGCACTATCTGAGGCACTGAGGAAGCACTACTGAGATATTGAGAGAGCACTGTCTGAGATATCAGAGGTACTGAGGGAGCACTACCTGAGGTATTGAGGGAGTAGTTTTGGAGGTATTGAGGGACGGATATCTGAGGTACTGGGGGAGCATTTTCTGAGGTACTGAGGGAACACTTTCTGAGTTATTGTGGTTGCACTATCTGAGGTATTGAGGGAGCACTTTCTGGCGTATTGAGGGTGAACTATTTGAGGTATTGAGGGAGAAATTTCTGAGGTATTGAGGGAGCACTTTCTGAGGTACTGAGTGTGCACTATCTGTGATATTGAGGGAACACTTGCTGAGGTATTGAGGGAGCTCCTTCTGAGGTATTGAGGGAGCACTATCTGAGGTAATGAGGGAGCACAATCAGAGGTATTGAGGAAGATCTATCTGAGGTGTTGAGGAAGCACTATATGACATATTGAGGGAGCACTTTCTGAGGTACTAAGGCAGCACTAATTTGAGGTATTGAGGGAGCACCTTCTGAGGTATTGAGGGAGCACTATCAGATGTATTGAGGGAGCACTATATGAGGTATTGAGGAAACACATTCTGAGGTAATGAGAGTGCTCTATCTGAGGTATTGGGGGAGCACATTCTGAGGTATTGAGGGAGCACTATCTGTGGTACTGAGTGTGCACTATCTGAGATATTGAGGGAACACCTTCTGAGCTACTTAGGAAGCACTATCTGAGGCATTGAGGGAGCCTTTTCTGAGGTATTGAGGGAGCATTTTCTGAGGTACTAAAGGTGCACTATCTGAGGTATTGAGGGAGCACTTTCTGAGGTATTGGGGAGCACTTTCCGATGTACTGTAGGAGCACCTTCTGAGGTATTGATGGAGCACTGTCTGAGGTATTGAGGAACCACTATCTGATGTACTGAGGAAGCACTATCTGAGGTACAGAGGGAACACTTTCTGAGGTATTTAGCAAGCACTATCTGAGGTACTGAGGGAGCACAATCAGAGGTATTGAGGAAGATCTATCTGAGGTATTGAAGCACTATCTGAGGTACTGAGGAAGCACTTTATGACGTATTGAGGGAGCACATTCTGAGGAACTGAGGCAGCACAAGTTTGAGGTATTGAGGGAGTACTTTCTGAGGTATTAAGGGTGCACTTTCTGAGGTATTGAGGTAGCACTTTCTGAGGTATTGGGTGTGCACTATCTGAGGTACTGAAGGTGCACTACCTGTGGTATTGAGGAAGCACTTTTGGAGGTATTGTGGGAGCAACAGTCCAAAGATGTGCCAGTCAGGTGAATTGGCCATGCTAAATTGCCCGTAGTGTTAGGTAAGGGGTAGATGTAGGGGTATGGGTGGGTTGCGCTTCGGCGGGGCGGTGTGGACTTGTTGGGCCGAAGGGCCTGTTTCCACACTGTAAGTAATCTAATCTAATCTAATCTAATTCAATTTCCAAGGTATTGCGGGACGGAGATCTGAGGTACTGAGGGAGCACTATCTGACATATAGAGGGTGCACTTTCTAAGGTATTCAGTGAGCACTCTCTGAGGAATTGAGGGAGCACTTTCTGAGGTATTGTGGGAGCACCTTCTGAGGTACTTAGGAAGCACTATCTGAGGTATTGAGGGAGGACTTTCTGAGGTAGTGAGGGAGCACTTTCTGAGGCATTGAGGAAGCAATTTCTGAGGCATTGAGGAAGCACTTTCTGAGGCATTGAGGGAGCACTTTCTGAGGTATGGATGAAGCTCTTTCTGAGGTGTTGAGGGAGCACTATCTGAGGAACTGAGGGAGCACTATCTGAGGTACTGCGGGAGCACTTTCTGAGGTATTGAGGGAGCACTATCTGATGTATTGGGGAGCACTATCTAAGGTATTGGGGAGCACTATCTGAGGTATTGAGGGAGCACATTCTGAGGTATTGAGGGAGCAATTTCTGAGGATCTGAGGAAGCACTATCTGAGGTACTGAGGGAGCATCATCTGTGGTACTGAGGGAGTACTTTCCAAGGTACTGAGGGAGCACTTTCTGAGGTATTAAGGGTGCACTTTCTGAGGTATTGAGGGAGCACTATCTGAGATATTGAGGGAACACTATCTGAGGTACTGAGGGAGCACTTTCTGACATATAGAGGGTGCACTTTCTAAGGTATTGAGTGAGCACTCCCTGAGGTATTGAGGGAGCACCTTCTTAGGTATTGTGGGAGCATTATCTAAAGTTTTGGGGGGGACCTTTCTGAGGCATTGAGGTACCACCTTCTGAGGAATTTAGGAAGCACTATCCGAGTTATTGAGATTGCATTGTCTGAGGTATTGAGGGAGGACTTCCTGAGGTTTGAGAGAGCACTTTCTGAGGTATTGAGGGAGCTCCTTCTCAGGTATTGAGCGACTACTTTCTGATGTATTGAGGGTGCACTATCTGTGGTACTGAGGGAGCACTATCTGAGGTACTGAGGGAGCACTTTCTGACGTATTGAGGGTGCACTATCTGTGGTACTGAGGAAGCACTTTCTGACATACTGAGGAAGCACTATCTGAGCTATTGAGGGATCACGTTCTGAGGTATTGAGAAAGCACTCTGAGGTATTGAGGAAGCACTTTCAGAGGTATTGATCAAGCAGTATCTGAGGTATTGAGGAGAACTATCTGAGGTACTGAAGGGGCACTTTCTGACGTATTGAGGGTGTAATATCTGAGGTACTGTGGAAGTACTATCTGAGGTACTGTGAAAGCACTATCTGAGGTATTCAGGGCGCACTTTCTGAGGTATTGAGGAAACACTATCTGATGTACTGACGAAGCACTATCGAAGGTACTGAGGGTGTACTATCTGAGGTATTGAGGGAGCATTTTCTGAGGTACTGAGGGAGCACTTTCTGAGGTCCTGAGGAAGCACTATCTATGGTATTGAGGGTGCACTTTCTGAGTTATTGAGGGTGCACTATCTGAGGTAATGACGGCGCACTTTCTGTGGTACTGAGGAAGAACTACCTGCGGTAATGAGGGAGCATTAACTGAGGTACTGAGGGAGCACTTTCTGAGGTACTGAGGAAACAGTTTCTGTGGTATTGAGGGTGCACTTTCTGAGGTACTGAGGGAACACTTTCTGAGGGACTGAGGAAACAGTTTCTGTGGTATTGAAAATGCACATTCTGAGGTATTAAGGAAGCATTTTCTGAGGTATTGAGGGAGCAATTTCTGAGTTATGAGGGTGCACTATCTGAGGTATTGAGGGAGCACTTCCCGAGGTATTGAAGGAACTCCTTCTGAGGTATTGAGCAAGTAGTTTCTGAGGTATTGAGGGAGCACTATCTGTGGTACTGAGGGAGCACGTTCTGAGGTATTGTGAGACCATTATCTAAAGCATGGAGGGAGCACTTTCTAAGGTATTGAGGGAGCACCTTCTGAGGTACGTAGGAAGCACTATCTGAGATACTGAGGGAGCACTTTCTGAGGTATTGTGGAAGCCTTTTCTGAGGTATTGAGGGAGCACTTTCTGAGGTAGTGAGGGAACAATTTCTGATGTACTGAGGGTGTACTATCTGAGGTATTGATGGAGCATTTTCTGAAGTACTGAAGGTGCGCGAGCTAAGGTGCTCAGGGAGCACTATCTGCGGAACTGAGGGAGCACTTTTTGAGGTAATGAGGGACGGACTATCTGAGGTATTGAGGGAGTACTTTCTGAGGTATCTGAAGTACTGAGGAAGCACTATCTGAAGTATTGAGGGAGTACTTTCTGAGGTATTGAGCAAGCACTTTCTGAGGTATTGAGGAAGCAATTTTCTGAGGTACTGCGGGAGCACTTTCTGAGGTATTGAGTAAGCACTTTCTGAGCTACTGAGGGAGCACTGTCTGAGTACTGAGGAAGCACTGTCTGAAGTACAGAGTGTACACTATCTGAGGTATTGAGGGAACACTTTCTGAGTTATTGAGGGTGCTCCCTCTGAGGTATTGAGCGAGAACTTTCTGAGATATTGAGGAAGCACTATCTGAGGTACTGAGGGAGCACTTTCTGACGTATTGAGGGTGCACTATCTGTGGTACAGAGTAAGCACTTTCTGAGGTATTGAGGGTGCTCCCTCTGAGGTATTGAGCGAGAACTTTCTGAGATATTGAGGAAGCACCATGTGAGTACTGAGGGTGCACTATCTGAGGCACTGAGGAAGCACTACTGAGATATTGAGAGAGCACTGTCTGAGATATCAGAGGTACTGAGGGAGCACTACCTGAGGTATTGAGGGAGTAGTTTTGGAGGTATTGAGGGACGGATATCTGAGGTACTGGGGGAGCATTTTCTGAGGTACTGAGGGAACACTTTCTGAGTTATTGTGGTTGCACTATCTGAGGTATTGAGGGAGCACTTTCTGGCGTATTGAGGGTGAACTATTTGAGGTATTGAGGGAGAAATTTCTGAGGTATTGAGGGAGCACTTTCTGAGGTACTGAGTGTGCACTATCTGTGATATTGAGGGAACACTTGCTGAGGTATTGAGGGAGCTCCTTCTGAGGTATTGAGGGAGCACTATCTGAGGTAATGAGGGAGCACAATCAGAGGTATTGAGGAAGATCTATCTGAGGTGTTGAGGAAGCACTATATGACATATTGAGGGAGCACTTTCTGAGGTACTAAGGCAGCACTAATTTGAGGTATTGAGGGAGCACCTTCTGAGGTATTGAGGGAGCACTATCAGATGTATTGAGGGAGCACTATATGAGGTATTGAGGAAACACATTCTGAGGTAATGAGAGTGCTCTATCTGAGGTATTGGGGGAGCACATTCTGAGGTATTGAGGGAGCACTATCTGTGGTACTGAGTGTGCACTATCTGAGATATTGAGGGAACACCTTCTGAGCTACTTAGGAAGCACTATCTGAGGCATTGAGGGAGCCTTTTCTGAGGTATTGAGGGAGCATTTTCTGAGGTACTAAAGGTGCACTATCTGAGGTATTGAGGGAGCACTTTCTGAGGTATTGGGGAGCACTTTCCGATGTACTGTAGGAGCACCTTCTGAGGTATTGATGGAGCACTGTCTGAGGTATTGAGGAACCACTATCTGATGTACTGAGGAAGCACTATCTGAGGTACAGAGGGAACACTTTCTGAGGTATTTAGCAAGCACTATCTGAGGTACTGAGGGAGCACAATCAGAGGTATTGAGGAAGATCTATCTGAGGTATTGAAGCACTATCTGAGGTACTGAGGAAGCACTTTATGACGTATTGAGGGAGCACATTCTGAGGAACTGAGGCAGCACAAGTTTGAGGTATTGAGGGAGTACTTTCTGAGGTATTAAGGGTGCACTTTCTGAGGTATTGAGGTAGCACTTTCTGAGGTATTGGGTGTGCACTATCTGAGGTACTGAAGGTGCACTACCTGTGGTATTGAGGAAGCACTTTTGGAGGTATTGTGGGAGCAACAGTCCAAAGATGTGCCAGTCAGGTGAATTGGCCATGCTAAATTGCCCGTAGTGTTAGGTAAGGGGTAGATGTAGGGGTATGGGTGGGTTGCGCTTCGGCGGGGCGGTGTGGACTTGTTGGGCCGAAGGGCCTGTTTCCACACTGTAAGTAATCTAATCTAATCTAATCTAATTCAATTTCCAAGGTATTGCGGGACGGAGATCTGAGGTACTGAGGGAGCACTATCTGACATATAGAGGGTGCACTTTCTAAGGTATTCAGTGAGCACTCTCTGAGGAATTGAGGGAGCACTTTCTGAGGTATTGTGGGAGCACCTTCTGAGGTACTTAGGAAGCACTATCTGAGGTATTGAGGGAGGACTTTCTGAGGTAGTGAGGGAGCACTTTCTGAGGCATTGAGGAAGCAATTTCTGAGGCATTGAGGAAGCACTTTCTGAGGCATTGAGGGAGCACTTTCTGAGGTATGGATGAAGCTCTTTCTGAGGTGTTGAGGGAGCACTGTCTGAGGAACTGAGGGAGCACTATCTGAGGTACTGCGGGAGCACTTTCTGAGGTATTGAGGGAGCACTATCTGATGTATTGGGGAGCACTATCTAAGGTATTGGGGAGCACATTCTGAGGTATTGAGGGAGCAATTTCTGAGGATCTGAGGAAGCACTATCTGAGGTACTGAGGGAGCATCATCTGTGGTACTGAGGGAGTACTTTCCAAGGTACTGAGGGAGCACTTTCTGAGGTATTAAGGGTGCACTTTCTGAGGTATTGAGGGAGCACTATCTGAGATATTGAGGGAACACTATCTGAGGTACTGAGGGAGCACTTTCTGACATATAGAGGGTGCACTTTCTAAGGTATTGAGTGAGCACTCCCTGAGGTATTGAGGGAGCACCTTCTGAGGTATTGTGGGAGCATTATCTAAAGTTTTGGGGGGGACCTTTCTGAGGCATTGAGGTACCACCTTCTGAGGAATTTAGGAAGCACTATCCGAGTTATTGAGATTGCATTGTCTGAGGTATTGAGGGAGGACTTCCTGAGGTTTGAGAGAGCACTTTCTGAGGTATTGAGGGAGCTCCTTCTCAGGTATTGAGCGACTACTTTCTGATGTATTGAGGGTGCACTATCTGTGGTACTGAGGGAGCACTATCTGAGGTACTGAGGGAGCACTTTCTGACGTATTGAGGGTGCACTATCTGTGGTACTGAGGAAGCACTTTCTGACATACTGAGGAAGCACTATCTGAGCTATTGAGGGATCACGTTCTGAGGTATTGAGAAAGCACTCTGAGGTATTGAGGAAGCACTTTCAGAGGTATTGATCAAGCAGTATCTGAGGTATTGAGGAGAACTATCTGAGGTACTGAAGGGGCACTTTCTGATGTATTGAGGGTGTAATATCTGAGGTACTGTGGAAGTACTATCTGAGGTACTGTGAAAGCACTATCTGAGGTATTCAGGGCGCACTTTCTGAGGTATTGAGGAAACACTATCTGATGTACTGACGAAGCACTATCGAAGGTACTGAGGGTGTACTATCTGAGGTATTGAGGGAGCATTTTCTGAGGTACTGAGGGAGCACTTTCTGAGGTCCTGAGGAAGCACTATCTATGGTATTGAGGGTGCACTTTCTGAGTTATTGAGGGTGCACTATCTGAGGTAATGACGGCGCACTTTCTGTGGTACTGAGGAAGAACTACCTGCGGTACTGAGGGAGCATTAACTGAGGTACTGAGGGAGCACTTTCTGAGGTACTGAGGAAACAGTTTCTGTGGTATTGAGGGTGCACTTTCTGAGGTACTGAGGGAACACTTTCTGAGGGACTGAGGAAACAGTTTCTGTGGTATTGAAAATGCACATTCTGAGGTATTAAGGAAGCATTTTCTGAGGTATTGAGGGAGCAATTTCTGAGTTATGAGGGTGCACTATCTGAGGTATTGAGGGAGCACTTCCCGAGGTATTGAAGGAGCTCCTTCTGAGGTATTGAGCAAGTAGTTTCTGAGGTATTGAGGGAGCACTATCTGTGGTACTGAGGGAGCACGTTCTGAGGTATTGAGGGAGCACTTTATGAAGTATTGAGGGAGCACTATCTGTGGTACTGAGGAAGCACATTCTGAGGTACTGAGAGAGCACTTTCTGAGGTATTGAGGAAGCACTTTCTGAGGTATTGTGGAAGCACTTTCTGAGGTACTGAGGGAGCACTATCTGAGGCATTGAGGAAGCACTTTCTGAGGTATTGAGGAAGCACCTTCTGAGGTATTGAGGAAGCACTTTGAGGTACTAAGGGAGCACTTTCTGAGGTATTGAGGAAGCACTATCTATAGTATTGAGAGTGCACTTTCTGAGTTAGTGAGCGTGCACTATCTGAGGTATTGCGGGAACACTTTCTGAGGTATTGAGGGAGCACCATCTGTGTACTGAGAGAGCACTATCTGAGGTATTTAGGCAGCACTATCTGAGCTATTGATGGCACACTTTCTGCGGTACTGAGGAAGCACTGTCTGAGGTACAGAGGGAGCATTATCTGAGGTACTGAGGGAGCACTTTCTCAGGTACTGAGGAAACAGTTTCTGAGGTATTGAGGGTGCACATTCTGAGGTATTAAGGAAGCACTTTCTGAGGTATTGAGGGAGCAATTTCTGAGTTATGAGGGTGCACTATCTGAGATATTGAGGTAGCACTTCCCGAGATATTGAAGGAGCTCCTTCTGAGGTATTGAGCAAGTAGTTTCTGAAGTATTGAGGGAGCACTTCCTTAGGTATTGAGGGAGCACTACCTGAGGTACTGAGAGAGCACTTTCTGAAGTATTGAGGGAGCAGTTTCTGAGGGACTGAGAGAGCACATTGTGAGTTGATGAGGGAGCGCTTTCTGAGGTATTGAGGGTTCACTATCTGAGGTATTGAGTGTTCACTATCTGAGGTATTGCGGGATCACGTTCCGAGGCATTGAGGAAGCATTCTCTGAGGTGTTGAGGAAGCACTATGTGAGGTATTGATGATGCACTATCTGAGGTACTGAAGAAGCACTATCTGAGTTATTGTGGGAACAATTTCTAAGGTACGGAGAGAGCACTATCTGAGGTATTAAGGGACACTTTCTGATGTATTGAGGGAGCAGTTTCTGAGGTATTGAGGGAGCTCCTTCTGAGGTATTGAGCAAGTAGTTTCTGAGGTATTGAGGAAGCACTTTCTCAGGTATTGTGGAAGCACTATCTGATGTACTGAGGAAGCATTATCTGAGGTAGAGAGGGAGTACTTTCTGAGGTATTGAGGAAGCACCATCTGGGTACTGAGGAAGCACTATCTATGGTATTGAGGGTGCACTTTCTGAGTTATTGAGGGTGCACTATCTGAGGTAATGACGGCGCACTTTCTGTGGTACTGAGGAAGAACTACCTGCGGTACTGAGGGAGCATTAACTGAGGTACTGAGGGAGCACTTTCTGAGGTACTGAGGAAACAGTTTCTGTGGTATTGAGGGTGCACTTTCTGAGGTACTGAGGGAACACTTTCTGAGGGACTGAGGAAACAGTTTCTGTGGTATTGAAAATGCACATTCTGAGGTATTAAGGAAGCATTTTCTGAGGTATTGAGGGAGCAATTTCTGAGTTATGAGGGTGCACTATCTGAGGTATTGAGGGAGCACTTCCCGAGGTATTGAAGGAGCTCCTTCTGAGGTATTGAGCAAGTAGTTTCTGAGGTATTGAGGGAGCACTATCTGTGGTACTGAGGGAGCACGTTCTGAGGTATTGAGGGAGCACTTTATGAAGTATTGAGGGAGCACTATCTGTGGTACTGAGGAAGCACATTCTGAGGTACTGAGAGAGCACTTTCTGAGGTATTGAGGAAGCACTTTCTGAGGTATTGTGGAAGCACTTTCTGAGGTACTGAGGGAGCACTATCTGAGGCATTGAGGAAGCACTTTCTGAGGTATTGAGGAAGCACCTTCTGAGGTATTGAGGAAGCACTTTGAGGTACTAAGGGAGCACTTTCTGAGGTATTGAGGAAGCACTATCTATAGTATTGAGAGTGCACTTTCTGAGTTAGTGAGCGTGCACTATCTGAGGTATTGCGGGAACACTTTCTGAGGTATTGAGGGAGCACCATCTGTGTACTGAGAGAGCACTATCTGAGGTATTTAGGCAGCACTATCTGAGCTATTGATGGCACACTTTCTGCGGTACTGAGGAAGCACTGTCTGAGGTACAGAGGGAGCATTATCTGAGGTACTGAGGGAGCACTTTCTCAGGTACTGAGGAAACAGTTTCTGAGGTATTGAGGGTGCACATTCTGAGGTATTAAGGAAGCACTTTCTGAGGTATTGAGGGAGCAATTTCTGAGTTATGAGGGTGCACTATCTGAGATATTGAGGTAGCACTTCCCGAGATATTGAAGGAGCTCCTTCTGAGGTATTGAGCAAGTAGTTTCTGAAGTATTGAGGGAGCACTTCCTTAGGTATTGAGGGAGCACTACCTGAGGTACTGAGAGAGCACTTTCTGAAGTATTGAGGGAGCAGTTTCTGAGGGACTGAGAGAGCACATTGTGAGTTGATGAGGGAGCGCTTTCTGAGGTATTGAGGGTTCACTATCTGAGGTATTGAGTGTTCACTATCTGAGGTATTGCGGGATCACGTTCCGAGGCATTGAGGAAGCATTCTCTGAGGTGTTGAGGAAGCACTATGTGAGGTATTGATGATGCACTATCTGAGGTACTGAAGAAGCACTATCTGAGTTATTGTGGGAACAATTTCTAAGGTACGGAGAGAGCACTATCTGAGGTATTAAGGGACACTTTCTGATGTATTGAGGGAGCAGTTTCTGAGGTATTGAGGGAGCTCCTTCTGAGGTATTGAGCAAGTAGTTTCTGAGGTATTGAGGAAGCACTTTCTCAGGTATTGTGGAAGCACTATCTGATGTACTGAGGAAGCATTATCTGAGGTAGAGAGGGAGTACTTTCTGAGGTATTGAGGAAGCACCATCTGGGTACTGAGGGAGCACTATCTGAGGTATTGATGGAGCACATGGTCGGTACTGAGGAAGCACTACCTGCGGTACTGAGGGAGCATTATCAATGGTACTGAGAGAGTATTTTCTGAGGTACTGAGGGAGCACTTTCTCAGGTACTGAGGAAGCACTTTCTGTGGTGTTGAGGGTGCACTTTCTGAGGTACAGAGAGAGCACTTTCTGAGGTATTGACGTAGCACATCCAAGGTATTGAGGAAGCACAATTTCAGTTTTTGTGGGAGCACTTTCTGAGGTACTGAGAGAGCACTTTCTGAGGTATTGAGAAAGCACTTTCTGAGGTACAGAGGATTCACCATCTGAGGTATTGCGGGATCACGTTCTGAGATATTGAGGAAGCACTCTCTGAGGTAGAGAGCAAGCACCATCTGAGGTACTGAGGGAGCAATTTCTGACACGTAGAGAGTGAACTTTCTAAGGTATTGAGTGAGCAATATCTGAGATATTGAGAGAGCACTTTCTGAGATATTGTGGAGCATTTTCTAAAGTATTGAGGGAGAACTTTCTGAGGTATTGAGGGACCACCTTCTGAGGTACTTAGGAAGCACTATCTGAGTTATTGAGATTGCACTATCTGAGGTATTGAGGGAGCTGTTTCAGAGGTATTGAGGGAGTACTATCTGATGTATTGATGAAGTACTATCTGAGGTACTGAGGAAGCAGTTTCTGAGGTACTGAGGGAGCACTTTCTGAGGTATTGAGGGAGTATTATCTGAGGTATTGAGGGAGCACTTTCTGCGGTACTGTGGGAGCACTTTCTGAGGTACTTAGCAAGCACTATCTGAGGTATTGAGGGTGTACTATCTGAGATAGTAAGGGTGCACTATCTGAGGTACTGAGGGAGCACTTTCTGAGGTACTGAGGGAGCACTATCTGAGGTATTGAGGGTGCACTATCTGAGGTATTGAGGGAGCACTTTCTGAGATACTGAAGGGGAACTATCTGAGGTATTGAGGGAGCACTTTCTGAGATGCTGAGGTTGCCCTAACTGAGGTACTGAAGCAGCACTATCTGAGGTATTGTTGGAGCACTTTCTGCGGTCCTGAGGAAGTACTACCTGCAGTACTGAGTGAGCATTATCTGAGGTACTGAGGGAGCACTTTCTGAGGTACTAAGGTAGCGATTTCTGAGGTACTGAGGAAGCACTTTCTGTGGCATTGAGGGTGCACGTTCTGAGGTATTGAGGGAGCACTATCTGAGGCCCTGAGAGAGCACTTCCTGGTATTGAGAGTGTAATATCTGACATACTGTGGAAGCACTATCTGAGGTATTCAGGGCACACTTTCTGAGGTATTGAGGAAAAACTGACGAAGCACTACCTGAGGTACTGAGGGAGCAGTATCTGTGGTATTGATTGAGCAATTTCTGAGGTACTGAGGGTGCACTATCTTGAGGTACTGAGGGAGCAGTTTCTGATGTATTGAGGGAGCATTATCTGTGGTTCTGAGGATGCGCTTTCTGAGCTATTGAGGAAGCACCTTCAGAGTACTGAGGGAGCATTATCTGAGGTACTGATGGAGGACTTTCTGAGATACTGAGGGAGCACTTTCTGAGGCACTGAGGAAGCACTTTCTGCAGTATTGAGGGTGCACTATCTGAGGTATTGAGGGAACACTTTCTGAGGTATTGAGGGTGCACTATCTGAGGTATTGAGGGAGCACTTTCTGAGGTACTGAGGGTGCACTATCTGAGATATTGAGGGAGCACTTTCTGAGGTATTGGGGAGCACTATCTGAGGTATTGAGGAAACATCATCTGAGTACTGAGGGAGTATTATCTGACATACTGAGGGAGCATTATCTGATGTACTGAGGGAGCACTTTCTGAGCTACTTAGGAAACACTATTTGAGTTATTGAGGGTGCACTATATGAGGTATTGAGGGAGCAATTTCTGAGGTATTGAGCAAGCACCATCTGAGGTACTGAGGGAGCAATTTCTGACATATAGAGTGTGCATTTTCTAAGCTATTGAGTGAGCACTCTCTGAGGTATTGAGGGAGCACTTTCTGAGGTATTGAGGGATCACGTTCTGAGGTATTGAGGAAGCACAATCTGAGTTATTGAGGGTGCACAATCTGAGGTATTGAGGGAGCACTTTCTGAGGTATTCAGGGAGTACTATCTGGGGTATTGATGGAGAACTATCTGAGGTACTGAGGAAGCAGTTTCTGAGGTAACGAGGGAGCACTTTCTGAGGCATTGAGGGAGCATTATCTGAGGTATTGAGGGAGCATTTTCTGAGGTCCTGTGAAATCACTATGTGGTATTGAGGGTGCACTTTCTGAGTTATTGAGTGTGTACTATCTGACGTATTGAGGGAGCACTTTCTGAGGTTTTGAGGGAGCAATATCTGAGGGAATGGGGGTGCACTATCTGAGGTATTGAGGGAGCTCCTTCTGAGTTATTGAGCAAGTAGTTTCAGAGGTATTGAGGGTGCACTATCTGAGGTATTGAGGGAGCACTTTCTGAGGTATTGAGGGAGCACTTTCTCAGGTATTGTGGAAGCATTATCTGATGTACTGAGGAAGCTCAATCTGAGGTAGAGAGGGAGCACTTTCTCAGGTATTGAGGAAGCACCATCTGTGTACTGAGAGAGCACTGTCTGAGGTAGTGAGGCGGCATTATCTGAGGTATTGACGGCGCACTTTCTGCGGTACTGAGGAAGCTCTGTCTGAGGTACTGAGGGAGCACTTTCTGAGGTATTGACGGCACACTTTCTGCGGTACTGAGACAGCACTATCTGAGGGACTGAAGCAGCATTATCTGAGGTATTGACGGCGCACTTTCTGCGGTACTGAGAGAGCACTATCTGAGGGACTGAAGCAGCATTATCTGAGGTATGGACGGCGCACTTTCTGCGGTGCTGAGAGAGCACTATCTGAGGGACTGAAGCAGCATTATCTGAGGTATTGACGGCGCACTTTCTGCGGTACTGAGTATGCACTACCTGCGGTACTGAGGGAGCATTATCTGAGGTACTGAGGTATTGAGGAAGCACTTTCTGAGGTACTGAGGGAGCACTTTCTCAGGTACTGAGGGAGCACTTTCTGACGTATTGAGGTTGCACTATCTGTGGTACTGAGGAAGCACTCTCTGAGGTACTGAGGGAGCACTTTCTGAGGTATAGAGGGAGCACTTCCTTAGGTTTGAGGGAGCACTTCCTGAGATTTGAGAGAGCACTTCCTGAGGTTTGAGAGTCCCCATTCTGAGGTATTGAAGGATCTCCATCTGAGATATTGAGCAAGTAGTTTTTGAGGTATTGAGGACGCACTATCTGAGGTACTGAGTGATTACTTTCTGAGGTATGGAGGGAGCACTGTCTGAGGTACTGAGGAAGCATTATCTGAGGTATTGAGGGATCATGGCTGAGGTATTGAGGAAGCACTGTCTGAGGTACTGAGGGAGCACTTTCTGAGGTATTGAGGAAGCACTATCTGAGGTACTGAGTAAGCACTATCTGAGGTACTGTGGAAGCACTATCTGAGGTACTGAGGAAACACCACCTGAAGTACTGAAATACTGAAGTATTGTGGGAGCACGTTCTGAGGTACTGAGGGAGCAATTTCTGAGGTATTGTGGGAACACTTTCTGAGGTATTGAGGGAGCACTTTCTGAGGCATTGATGGAGCACATTCTGCGGTATTGAGGGAGCACTTCCTTAGGTTTGAGGGAGCACTTCCTGAGGTTTGAGAGAGCACTTTCTGAGGTATTGAGGGAGCACAATCTCTGCTACTGAGGAAGCACTATCTGAGGTATTCAGGGAGAACTTTCTGAGGAATTGAGGAAACACTGATGTACTGACGAAGCACTACCTTAAGTACTGAGTGAGCACTATCTGAGGCATTGAGGGTGCAATATCTGTGGTATTGAGTGTGCAATTTCTGAAGTACAGAGAGAGCACTTTCTGAGTTACTGAGTGAGCACTTTCTGAGGTATTGACATAGCATATCCGAGGTATTGAGAAAGGACAATCTGAGTTATTGTGGGAGCACGTTCTGAGGTACTGAAAGAGCACTTTCTGAGGTATTGAAGGAGCACATTCTGATATATTGAGGGAGCAGTTTCTGAGGGACTGAGCGAGCACATTGTGAGTTGATGAGGGAGCACTTTCTGAGGTATTGAGGGAGCATTATCTGAGTTATTGAGGGTTCACTATCTGAGGTATTGCGGGATCACGTTCTGAGGCAATGAGGAAGCATTCTCTGAGGTATTGTGGAAGCACTATCTGAGGTATTGAGGGAGCACTTTCTGAGGTATTGAGGAAGCACCATCTGGGTACTGAGGGAGCACTATCTGAGGTATTGATGGAGCACATGGTCGGTACTGAGGAAGCACTACCTGTGGTACTGAGGGAGCATTATCAATGGTACTGAGTGAGCATTTTCTGAGGTACTGAGGGAGCACTTTCTCAGGTACTGCGGAAGCACTTTCTGTGGTGTTGAGGGTGCACTTTTGGAGGTATTGTGGGAGCACTTTCTGAGGTATTGAGGGAGCACTATCTGAGGTACTGTGGGTTCACTATCTGAGGTATTGCGGGATCACGTTCTGACGAATTGAGGAAGCACTCTCTGAGGTACTGAGGAAGGACTGTCTGAGATACAGAGGAAGTACTATCTGAGGTATTGAATGATCACGTTCTGAGGTATTGAGGAAGCACTTTCTGAGGTAGAGAGCAAGCACCATCTGAGGTACTGAGGGAGCAATTTCTGACACGTAGAGAGTGAACTTTCTAAGGTATTGAGTGAGCAATATCTGAGGTATTGAGTGAGCACTTTCTGAGATATTGTGGAGCATTATCTAAAGTACTGAGGGGGAACTTTCTGAGGTATTGAGGGTCGACCTTCTGAGGTATTGAGGGAGGACTATCTGAGTTATTGAGATTTCACTATATGAGGTATTGAGGGAGCTGTTTCGGAGGTATTGAGGGAGTGCTATCTGATGTATTGATGAAGTACTATCTGAGGTACTGAGGAAGCAGTTTCTGAGTTACTGAGGGAGCACTTTCTGAGGTATTGAGGGAGTATTATCTGAGGTATTGAGGGAGCACTTTCTGCGGTACAGTGGGAGCACCTTCTGAGGTATAGAGGGAGCACTATCTGAGGTATTGATGGAGCACTGTCTGCGGTCGTGAGGAAGTACTACCTGCGGTACTGAGTGAGCATTATCTGAGGTACTGAGGGAGCACTTTCTGAGCTACTGAGGTAGCGATTTCTGAGGTACTGAGGAAGCACTTTCTGTGGTACTGAGGGTGCACTATCTGTGGCATTGAGGGAGCACATTCTGAGGTATTGAGGGTGCACTATCTGTGATACTGAGGAAGCACGAGCTCAGTTTTTAAAGGAGCACTTCCTCAGGTTTGAGACAACATTTTCTGTTGTATTGAGAGTGCACTTTCTGTGGTATTGAGGGAGTTCTTTCTCAGTTAATGAGCGACTATTTTCTGATGTATTGAGGGAGCACTATCTGACGTTTTGAGGGTGCATTATCTGTGGTACCGAGGAAGCACTATCTGAGCTATGGAGGGTTCACGTTTTGAGGTATTGAGGGAGCACTATCTGAGGTATTGAGGGAGTACTATCTGACGTATTGAGGGTATAATATCTGACGTACTGTGGAAGCACTATCTGAGTTATTCAGGGCACACTTTCTGAGGAATTGAGGAAACACTGACGAAGCACTACCTGAGGTACTGCAGTGACCAGTGGGGTACCGCAGGGATCCGTGCTGGGACCGCAGCTTTTTACAATATATGTAAATGATATAGAAGATGGTATCAGCAATAACATTAGCAAATTTGCTGATGAAACAAAGCTAGGTGGTAGGGTGAAATGTGATGAGGATGTTAGGCGATTACAGGGTGACCTGGACAAGTTAGGTGAGTGGGCAGATGCATGGCAGATGCAGTTTAATGTGGATAAATGTCTGGTTATCCACTTTGTGGCAAGAACAGGAAGGCAGATTACTACCTCAATGGTATCAAATTAGGTAAAGGGGCTGTTCAGAGAGATCTGGGTGTTCTTGTCCACCAGTCAATGAAGGCAAGCATGCAGGTACAGCAGGTCGTGAAGAGGGCTAATAGCATGCTGGCCTTCATAACAAGAGGGATTGAGTATAGAAGCAAAGAGGTGCTTCTGCAGCTGTACAGGGCCCTGGTGAGACCACACCTGGAGTACTGTGTACAGTTCTGGTCTCCAAATTTGAGGAAAGACATTCTGGCTATTGAGGGAGTGCAGCGTAGGTTCACGAGGTCAATTCCTGGAATGGCAGGATTGCCTTACACGGAAAGACTGAAGCGACTGGGCTTGTATACCCTTGAGTTTAGAAGACTGAGAGGGGATCTGATTGAAACGTATAGGATTATGAAAGGATTGGACACTCTGGCAGGAGGAAACATATTTCCGTTGATGGGGGAGTGCCGAACCAGAGGACACAACTTAAAAATACGGGGTAGACAATTTAGGACAGAGATGAGGAGAAACTACTTCACCCAGAGAGTGGTGGCTGTGTGGAATGCTCTGCCCCAGAGGGCAGTGGAGGCCCAGTCTCTGGATTCATTTAAGAAAGAATTGGATAGAGCTCTTAAAGATAGTGGAGTCAAGGGGTATGGAGATAAGGCAGGAACAGGATACTGATTAGGAATGATCAGCCATGATCATATTGAATGGCGGTGCAGGCTCGAAGGGCAGAATGGCCTACTCCTGCATCTATTGTCTATTGTCTATTGTCTACTGAGGGAGCAGTATCTGTGGTATTGATTGAGCAATTTCTGAGGTACTGTGGGTGCACTATCTGAGGTACTGAGGGTGCACTATCTGAGGTACTGAGGCAGCAGTTTCTGATGTATTGATGGAGCACTATCTGTGGTTCTGAGGATGCACTTTCTGAGCTATTGAGGAAGCACCTTCAGAGTGCTGAGGGAGCATTATCTGAGGTACTGAGGCAGCACAATCTGAGCTGTTGACGGAGCACTTTCTGAGGTCCTGAAGAAGGACTACCTTCGGTACTGCGGGAGCATTATCTGAGGTACTGATGGAGGACTTTCTGAGGTACTGAGGAAGCACTTTCTGCAGTATTGAGGGTGCACTATCTGAGGTATTGAGGGAGCACTTTCTGAGGTATTGAGGGTGGACTATCTGAGGTATTGAGGGAGCACTTTCTGAGGTATAGAGGGAGCCATTTCTGAGGTATTGAGGGTGGACTATCTGAGGTATTGAGGGAGCACTTTCTGAGGTATTGAGGGAGCACTTTCTCAGGTATTGTGGAAGTATTATCTGATGTACTGAGGAAGCTCTATCTGAGGTAGAGAGGGAGCACTTTCTCAGGTAATGAGGAAGCACCATCTGTGTACTGAGAGAGCACTATCTGAGGTAGTGAGGCGGCATTATCTGAGGTATTGACGGCGCACTTTCTGCGGTACTGAGAGAGCACTATCTGAGGTAGTGAGGCGGCATTATCTGAGGTATTGACGGCACACTTTCTGTGGTACTGAGGATGCACTACCTGCGGTACTGAGGGAGCATTATCTGAGGTACAGAGGTATTGAGGTTGCACTATCTGTGGTACTGAGGAAGCACTCTCTGAGGTACTGAGGGGGCACTTTCTGAGGTATAGAGGAAGCACATCCTTAGGTTTGAGGGAGCACTTCCTGAGGTTTGAGAGAGCACTTCCTGAGGTTTGAGAGACCCCATTCTGAGGTATTGAAGGATCTCCATCTGAGGTATTGAGCAAGTAGTTTTTGAGGTATTGAGGGAGCACTATCTGAGGTACTGTGGAAGCACTATCTGAGGTATTGAGGAAACACCACCTGAAGTACTGAAATACTGAAGTATTGTGGCAACACTTTCTGAGGTACTGACAGAGCACTTTTTGAGGTATTGAGGGATCACTTTCTGATGTATTGAGAGAGCAGTTCCTGAGGTACTGAGGGAGCAATTTCTGAGGTATTGTGGGAACACTTTCTGAGGTATTGAGGGAGCACTATCTGAGGTATTGAGAGAGCCCATTCTGAGGTATTGAAGGATCTCTGTCTGAGGTACTGAGCAAGTAGTTTTTGATGTAGTGAGGGAGCACTATCTGAGGTACTGCGGGAGCATGTTCTGAGGTATGGAGGGAGCACTATCTGAGGTACTGAGGGAGCACGTTCTGAGGTATGGAGGGAGCACTATCTGTGGCACTGAGGAAGTACTATCTGAGGTACTGAGGGAGCACTTTCTGAGGTTTTGAGGAAGCACTGTCTGAGTTACTGAGGAAGCACTATCTGAGGTTTTGAGGGATTACGGCTGAGGTATTAAGGGAGCACTATCTGAAGTATTGAGGAAACACTATCTGAAGCACTGAGAGTAAACTTTCTGAGGTATTGTGGGAACACTTTCTGAGGTACTGACAGAGCACTTTGTGAGGTATTGAGGGATCACTTTCTAATGTATTGAGGGAGCAGTTCCTCAGGTACTGAGGGAGCAATTTCTGAGGTATTGTGATAACACTTTCTGAGGTATTGAGGGAGCGCTATCTGAGGTCTTGAGGCAGCACTTTCTGAGGCATTGAGGGAGCACGTTCTGAGGCATTGAGGGAGCACTTCCTGAGGTATTGAGGATGCACTATCTGAGGTATTGAGGGAGCACTAACTGAGGTATTGAGGGATCACTTTCTAAGGTATTGAGGGAACACTATCTAAGGCATTGAGTGAGCACTTTCTGAGGTATGTGGGAGCACGATCTGAGGAATTGAGGGAACACTTAGTGTGGTATTGAGTGACAACTTTGCCTGGCATTGAGGTAGCACTTTCTGTAGTATTGAGGGAGAATTATCGGAGGTATTCAGGGAGCACTGTCTGAGGTAGTGGGGCAGCGCTTCCTGAGGTATTGGAGAAACAATATGTGAGGTATTGAGGGAGCAGTTTCTGAGGTACTGAGGGAGCACTTTCTGAGAAATTGTGTTTGCACATCTGAGGTATTGTGGAAGCACTATCTAAGTTATTGTGGCAGCACTTTCTGAGATAGTGACAGAGCACTTTTTGAGGTATTGAGGGATCATTTCTGATGTATTGAGAGAGCAGTTTCTGAGGTACTGAGGGTGAACTTTCTGAGGTATTGAGGAAGCACTATCTCAGGTATTGAGAGAGCAAGTCTGAGGTATTGAGGAAGCACTATCTCAGGTATCGAGAGAGCAAGTCTGAGGTATTGAGGAAGCACTATCTGATGTACTGAGGAAACACTATCTGAGGTAGTGAGAGAAAACGTTCTGAGATATTGAGGGAACAATTTCTGAGATACTGACAGAGCAATTTCTGAGGTATTGAGGGATCACTTTCTGATGGATTGAGGGAGCAGTTTCTGAGGTTCTGAGGGAGCACTTTCTGAGGTATTGAGGGAGCACTAACTGAAGTATTGAGGGAAAAAATTCTAAGGTATTGAGGGAACACTATCTGAGGAATTGAGGGAACACTTAGTGTGGTATTGAGGGACAACTTTGTGTGGCATTGATTAGCACTTTCTGAGGTATTGAGGAAGCACCAGCTGGGCTACTAAGGAAGCACTATCTGAGGTATTGAGGGAGTACTTTCTGAGGTATTGTGGGAGCAATATCTAAAGTATTGAGGGAGCACTTTCTGAGGTATTGAGGGATCACGTTCTGAGGTATTGAGGGATCACGTTCTGAGGTATTGAGGAAGCACAATCTGAGTTATTGAGGGTGCACAATCTGAGGTATTGGGGGAGCACTTTCTGAGGTGTTCAGGGAATACTACCTGGGGTATTGATGGAGCACTATCTGAGGTACTGAGGAAGCAGTTTCTGAGGTAATGAGGGAGCACTTTCTGAGGCATTGAGGGAGCATTATCTGAGGTATTGAGGGAGCACTTTCTGAGGTGTTCAGGGAATACTACCTGGGGTATTGATGGAGCACTATCTGAGGTACTGAGGAAGCAGTTTCTGAGGTAACGAGGGAGCACTTTCAGAGGCATTGAGGGAGCATTATCTGAGGTATTGAGGGAGCACTTTCTGAGGTCCTGAGGAATCACTATGTGGTATTGAGGGTGCACTTTCTGAGTTATTGAGGGTGTACTATTTGACGTATTGAGGGAGCACTTTCTGAGGTATTGAGGGATCAATATCTGAGGGAATGGGGGTGCACTATCTGAGGTATTGAGGGAGCTCCTTCTGAGGTATTGAGCAAGTAGTTTCTGAGGTATTGAGGGAGCACTTTCTCAGGTATTGTGGAAGCATTATCTGATGTACTGAGGAAGGTCTATCTGAGGTAGAGAGGGAGCACTTTCTGAGGTATTGAGGAAGCACCATCTGTGTACTGAGAGAGCATTATCTGAGGTAGTGAGGCGGCATTATCTGAGGTATTGACGGCGCACTTTCTGCGGTACTGAGGAAGCACTGTCTGAGGTACTGAGGGAGCACTTTCTGAGGTATTGATGGTGCACTTTGTGCGGTACTGAGAGAGCGCTATCTGAGGTTCTGAAGCAGCACTATCTGAGGTATTGACAGCGCACTTTCTGCGGTACTGAGGGAGCATTATCTGAGGTACTGAGGTATTGAGGAAGCACTTTCTGAGGTACTGAGGGAGCACGTTCTGACGTATAAAGGTTGCACTATCTGTGGTACTGAGGAAGCACTTTCTGAGGTATAGAGGGAGCATTTCCTTAGGTTTGAGGGAGCACTTCCTGAGGTTTGAGAGACCCCATTCTGAGGTATTGAAGGATCTCCATCTGAGGTATTGAGCAAGTAGTTTTTGAGGTATTGAGGACGCACTATCTGAGGTACTGAGGGATTACTTTCTGAGGTATGGAGGGAGCACTGTCTGAGGTACTGAGGAAGCATTATCTCAGGTATTGAGGGATCATGGCTGAGGTATTGAGGAAGCACTATCTGAAGTACTGAGGGAGCACTTTCTGAAGTACTGAGGAAGCACTATCTGAGGTACTGTGGAAGCACTATCTGAGGTATTGAGGAAACACCACCTGAAGTACTGAAATATAGAAGTATTGTGGCAACACTTTCTGAGGTACTGACAGAGCACTTTTTGAGGTATTGAGGGATCACTTTCTGATGTATTGAGGGAGCAGTTCCTGAGGTACTGAGGGAGCAATTTCTGAGGTATTGTGGGAACACTTTCTGAGGTATTGAGGGAGCACATTCTGCGGTATTGAGGGAGCACTTCCTTAGGTTTGAGGGAGCACTTCCTGAGGCTTGAGAGAGCACTTTCTGAGGTATTGAGGGAGCACAATCTCTGGTACTGTGGAAGCACTATTTGAGGTACTGAGGAAGCACTATCTGAGGTATTCAGGGAGCACTTTCTGAGGAATTGAGGAAACACTGATGTACTGACGAAGCACTACCTTAAGTACTGAGGGAGCACTATCTGAGGAATTGAGGGTGCAATATCTGAGGTATTGAGGGTGCAATTTCTGAAGTACAGAGAGAGCACTTTCTGAGTTACTGAGTGAGCACTTTTTGAGGTATTGATGTAGCATATCCGAGGTATTGAGGAAGGACAATCTGAGTTATTGTGGGAGCACGTTCTGAGGTACTGAAAGAGCACTTTCTGAGGTATTGAGGGAGCACTTTCTGATGTATTGAGGGAGCAGTTTCTGAGGGACTGAGCGAGCACATTGTGAGTTGATGAGGGAGCACTTTCTGAGGTATTGAGGGAGCACTATCTGAGTTATTGAGGGTTCACTATCTGAGGTATTGCGGGATCACGTTTTGAGGCAATGAGGAAGCATTCTCTGAGGTATTGTGGAAGCACTATCTGAGGTATTGAGGGAGCACTTTCTGAGGTATTGAGGAAGCACCATCTGGGTACTGAGGGAGCACTATCTGAGGTATTGATGGAGCACATGGTCGGTACTGAGGAAGCACTACCTGTGGTACTGAGGGAGCATTATCAATGGTACTGAGTGAGCATTTTCTGAGGTACTGAGGGAGCACTTTCTCAGGTACTGAGGAAGCACTTTCCGTGGTGTTGAGGGTGCACTTTTGGAGGTATTGTGGGAGCACTTTCTGAGGTATTGAGGGAGCACTATCTGAGGTACTGCGGGTTCACTATCTGAGGTATTGCGGGATCACGTTCTGACGAATTGAGGAAGCACTCTCTGAGGTACTGAGGAAGGACTGTCTGAGGTACAGAGGAAGCACTATCTGAGGTATTGAGGGATCACATTCTGAGGTATTGAGGAAGCACTATCTGAGGTACAGAGGAAGTACTATCTGAGGTATTGAATGATCACGTTCTGAGGTATTGAGGAAGCACTTTCTGAGGTACTGAGGGAGCAATTTCTGACAGGTAGAGAGTGAACCTTCTAAGGTATTGAGTGAGCAATATCTGAGGTATTGAGTGAGCACTTTCTGAGATATTGTGGAGCATTTTCTAAAGTATTGAGGGGGAACTTTCTGAAGTATTGAGGGACGACCTTCTGAGGTACTTAGGAAGCACTATCTGAGTTATTGAAATTTCACTATCTGAGGTATTGAGGGAGCTGTTTCGGAGGTATTGAGGGAGTGCTATCTGATGTATTGATGAAGTACTATCTGAGGTACTGAGGAAGCAGTTTCTGAGTTACTGAGGGAGCACTTTCTGAGGTATTGAGGGTGTACTATCTGAGATATTGAGTTTGCACTATCTGAGGTAGTTTGGGAGCACTTTCTGAGATACTCAAGGTGCACTATCTGAGGTATAGAGGGAACACTCTCTGAGGTACTGAGGTTGCCCTATCTGAGGTACTGAAGCAGCACTATCTGAGGTATTGATGGAGCACTTTCTGCGGTCGTGAGGAAGTACTACCTGTGGTACTGAGTGAGCATTATCTGAGGTACTGAGGGAGCACTTTCTGAGGTACTGAGGGAGCGATTCTGAGGTACTGAGGAAGCACTTTCTGTGGTATTGAGGGAGCACATTCTGAGGTATTGAGGGTGCACTATCTGTGATACTGAGGAAGCACTAGCTCAGTTTTTAAAGGAGCACTTCCTCAGGTTTGAGACAGCATTTTCTGTTGTACTGAGAGTGCACTTTCTGTGGTATTGAGGGAGTTCTTTCTCAGTTAATGAGCGACTATTTTCTGATGTATTGAGGGAGCACTATCTGACATTTTGAGGGTGTATTATCTGTGGTACCGAGGAAGCACTATCTGAGCTATGGAGGGTTCACGTTTTGAGGTATTGAGGGAGCACTATCTGAGGTATTGAGGGAGCACTATCTGACATATTGAGGGTATAATATCTGACGTACTGTGGAAGCACTATCTGAGTTATTCAGGGCACACTTTCTGAGGTATTGAGGAAACACTGATGAAGCACTACCTGAGGTTCTGAGGGAGCAGTATCTGTGGTATTGATTGAGCAATTTCTGAGGTACTGAGGGTGCACTATCTGAGGTACTGAGGGAGCAGTTTCTGATGTATTAAGGGAGCACTATCTGTGGTTCTGAGGATGCACTTTCTGAACTATTGAGGAAGCACCTTCAGAGTGCTGAGGGAGCATTATCTGAGGTACTGAGGCAGCACGATCTGAGTTGTTGACGGAGCACTTTCTGAGGTCCTGAGGAAGCACTACCTTCGGTCCTGCGGGAGCATTATCTGAGGTACTGATGGAGGACTTTCTGAGGTACTGAGGAAGCACTTTCTGCAGTATTAAGGGTGCACTATCTGAGGAATTGAGGGTGCACTATCTGAGGTATTGAGGGAGCACTTTCTGAGGTCTTGAGGGAGCCATTTCTGAGGTACTGAGGGTGCTCTATCTGAGTTATTGAGGGAGCACTTTCTGAGGTATTGAGAGAGCAATTTCTGCGATATTGAGGGAGCACTTTCTGAGGTATAGAGGGAGCAATTTCTGAGGCATTAAGGGAGCAATTTCTGAGGTATTGAGGGAGCACTATCTGAGTTATTGTGCAGCCATTTCTGAGACTTTGAGGGAGCTCCTTCTGAGGTATTGAAGAAGTAGTTTCTGAGGTATTGAGGGAGCACTATATGCGGTATTGAGGGTACACTATCTGAGTTACTGCGGGAGCACTTCCTGAGGTATTTAGGAAGCACTGTCTGAGTTACTAATGAAGCACTATCTGAGGTATTGAGGCATCATGTTCTGAGGTACTGAGGAAGCACTATCTGAGGTCCTGAGGGAGTACTTTCTGAGGTATTGAGGGATCATGTTCTGAGGTACTGAGGAAGCACTATCTGAGGTACTGAGGAAGCACTATATGAAGTATTGAGGAAGCACTTTCTGAGGTATTGAAGGCGCATGTTCTGAGCTGCTTAGGAAGCACTATCCTAGTTAATGAGGGTGCACTATATGAAGTATTGAGGGAGCACTTTCTGAGGTATTCAGGGAGTACTATCTGGGGTATTGATGGATCATTTTCTGAGGTACTGAGGAAGCAGTTTCTGAGGTATTGAGGGAGCACTTTCTGACGTATTGATGATGCATTAACCTGAGATACTGTGGAAGCACCATCTGACATATTCAGGGAGCATTTTCTGAGGTATTGTGGAATCACTATCTGATGTACTGACAAAGCACTATCTGATGAACTGAGGGACCACTATCTGATGTACTGACAAAGCACTATCTGAGGTACTGAGGGACCACTATCTGAGGTATTGAGGGAGCACTTTCTGAGGAACTGAGGATGCACTATCTGAGGTATGGAGGGAGATCTATCTGCGGTATTGAGGAAGCACTATCTGAGTTATTGTGGGAACAATTTCTGGGCACTGACAGTGCACTTTCTGAGATATTAAGGGATCACTTTCTCATGTATTGAGAGAGCAGTTTCTGAGGTATAGAGGGAGTACTTTCTGAGGTATTGAGGAAGCACTATCTGAGTTATTAGGGAGCACTTTCTGAGGTATAGAGGGAGCACAGTCTAAGGTATTGAGGGAGCATTCTCTGAGGTATTGTGGAAGCACTATCTGAGGTATTGAGGGAGCACTTTCTGACGTATTGATGATGCATTAACCTGAGATACTGTGGAAGCACCATCTGACATATTCAGGGAGCATTTTCTGAGGTATTGTGGAATCACTATCTGATGTACTGACAAAGCACTATCTGATGAACTGAGGGACCACTATCTGATGTACTGACAAAGCACTATCTGAGGTACTGAGGGACCACTATCTGAGGTATTGAGGGAGCACTTTCTGAGGAACTGAGGATGCACTATCTGAGGTATGGAGGGAGATCTATCTGCGGTATTGAGGAAGCACTATCTGAGTTATTATGGGAACAATTTCTGGGCACTGACAGTGCACTTTCTGAGATATTAAGGGATCACTTTCTCATGTATTGAGAGAGCAGTTTCTGAGGTATAGAGGGAGTACTTTCTGAGGTATTGAGGAAGCACTATCTGAGTTATTAGGGAGCACTTTCTGAGGTATAGAGGGAGCACAGTCTAAGGTATTGAGGGAGCATTATCTGAGGTATTGAGGGAGCACTTTCTGAGGTATTAAGGAAGCATTATCTGATGTCCTGAGGAAGCACTATTTGAGGTACAGAGGGAGCACTTTCTGAGGTATTGAGGAAGCACGATTTGAGGTACTGAGGAAGCACTCTCTGAGGTATGGAGGCAGATCTGTCTGAGTTATAGAGGGGGCACTATCTGACGTACTGAGGAAACACTATCTGTGGTATTGAGGGAGCAATGTCTGACATATAAAGTGTGCATTTTCTAAGGTATTGAGTGAGCACTATTTGAGGTATTGAGGGAGCATTTTCTGTGGTATTGTGGGAGCATTATCGAAAGTATTGAGGGAGCACTTTCTGAGCTATTGAGGGAGCACCTTCTGAGGTATTGGGTGTGCACTATCTGAGGGACAGAGGAGGCATTTTCTGAGTTATCGAGGGAGCAATTTCTGATGTACTGAGGGTGCACTATCTGAGGTATTGAGAGAGCCCATTCTGAGGTATTGAAGGATCTCCGTCTGAGGTATTGAGCAAGTAGTTTTTGAGGTATTGAGGGAGCACTATCTGAGGTACTGAGGGAGCACTTTCTGAGGTATGGAGGGAGCACTATCTGTGGTACTGAGAAAGTACTATCTGAGGTACTGAGGAAACACCACCTGAAGTACTGAAATACAGAAGTATTGTGCGAACACTTTCTGAGGTACTGTCAGAGCACTTTGTGAGGTATTGAGGGATCACTTTCTAATGTATTCAGGGAGCAGTTCCAGAGGTACTGAGGGAGCAATCTCTGAGGTATTGTGGGAACACTTTCTGAGGTATTGAGGGAGCACTATCTGAGGTCTTGAGGCAGCACTTTCTGAGGCATTGATGGAGCACATTCTGAGGTATTGAGGGAGCACTTCCTGAGGTATTGAGGATGCACTATCTGAGGTATTGAGGCAGCACTTTCTGAGGCATTGATGGAGCACATTCTGAGGTATTGAGGGAGCACTTCCTGAGGTATTGAGGATGCACTATCTGAGGTATTGAGGGAGCACTTTCTAAGGTATTGAGGGAACACTATCTGAGGCACTAAGTGAGCACTTTCTGAGGTATTGATGGAGCACGATCTGAGGAATTGAGAGAACACAGTGTGGTATTGAGGTAGCACATTTTGAGGTATTGCGGGAGCACTTTCTGTAGTATTGAGGCAGAATTATCTGAGGTATTGAGGGAGCACTGTCTGAGGTAGTGGGGCAGAGCTTCCTAAGGTATTGGAGAAACACTATGTGAGGTATTGACGGAGCAGTTTCTGAAGTACAGAGAGAGCACTTTCTGATTTCTGAGGGAGCACTTTCTGAGAAATTGTGTGTGCACATCTGAGGTATTGAGGAAGCACTATCTGAGTTATTATGGCAGCACTTTCTGAGATACTGACAGATCACTTTTTGAGGTATTGAGGGATCATTTCTGATGTATTGAGGGAGCACTTTCTGAGGTATTGAGGGAGCGCCTTCTGAGGTATTGGGTGTGCACCATCTGAGGGACAGAGGAGGCATTATCTGAGGTATCGAGGGAGCACTTTCTGAGGTATTGAGGGAGCACTTTCTGAGGTACTGAGGGAGCACTTTCTGAGGCACTGAGGAAGCACTATCGGAGGTACTGAGTAAGCACTATTTGAGGAATTTGGGGAGTACTTTCTGAGGTAATGAGGGAGCACTTTCTGAAGTACTGAGGCAGCACATTCTGAGGTATTGAGGGAGCGCTTTCTGAGGTATTGAGGTAGTACTATCTGAGGTATTGATGGAGCACTACCTGAGGTACTGAGGAAGCACTTTTTGTGGTATTGAGGGAGCATTATCTGAGGTATTGAGGGAGCATTATCTGAGGTATTGCGGGAGCCCTTTCTGAGGTAATGAGGGTGCACTATCTGAGCTATTGAGGAAGCACTATCTGAGGTACTGAGGCAGCACTATCTGAAGTATTGAGGGAGCACTTTCTGACGTATTGAGGGAGCATTTTATGAGGTATTAAGGGATGGACTAACTCAGGATTGAGGGAGCACTTTCTGAGGTATTGAGGGAGCATTTTCCTAGGTATTGAGCAAGCACCATCTGAGGTACTGAGGGAGCAATTTCTGACTTATAGAGTGTGCATTTTCTAAGGTATTAAATCAGCACTATCTGAGGTATTGAGGGAGCACTTTATGTGTTATTGTGCGAGCATTATCTAAAGTATTGAGGGAGTACTTTCTGAGGTATTGAGGGAGCACCTTCTGAGGTATTGGGTGTGCACTATCTGAGGGACAGAGGAGGCATTATCTGAGGTATTGAAGGAGCACTTTCTGAGGTATTGGGTGTGCACTATCTGACAGATGGAGGAAGCACAATCTGAGGTACTGAGGGAGTACTTTCTGAGGTATAGAGGGAGCTACTTATCAGGTATTGAGAGAGTACTTTCTGAGGTATTGAGGGTGCACTATCTGTAGTGCTGAGGAAGCACTATGTGAGGTATTGAGGAAGCACTAACTGAGGTATTGAGGGAGCATTTTCTAAGGTAGTGAGGGACCGCTATCTGTGGCATTGAGTGACCACTTTCTGAGGTATTGAGGGAGCACGTTCTGACATATTGAGGGTGCACTATCTGAGGTATTCAGGGCGCACTTTCTGAGGTATTGAGGATACACTATCTAATATACTGACGAAGTACAATCTGAGGTATTGAGGGAGCACTTTCTGAGGTATTGAGAGTGCACTATCTGAGGTATTGAGGGAGTACTATCTGAGGTATTGAGGGAGCAGTTTCTGAGGGACTGAGAGAGCACTTTCTGAGATACTGAGGGAGCACTTTCTGAGGCATTGAGGTAGCAAATCTGAGGTACTGTGGAAGCACTATCTGAGGTATTAAAGAAACACTATCTGATGTACTGATGAAGTACTATCTGAGGTACTGAGGGAGCACTATCTGAGGTATTGAGGAAGCAATTTCTGAGGAATTGAGGGTGCACTATCTGAGGTATTGAGAGAGCACTTTCTGAGGTATTGAGGGAGCTCCTTCTGAGGTATTGGGCAAGTAGATTAGATTAGATTACTTACAATGTGGAAACAGGCCCTTCGGCCCAACAAGTCCACACCGCCCCGCCGAAGCGTAACCCACACATACCCCTACATCTACATCTACCCCTTACCTAACACTACGGGCAATTTAGCATGGCCAATTCACCTGACCTGCACATCTTTGGACTGTGGGAGGAAACCGGAGCACCCGGAGGAAACCCACGCAGACACGGGGAGAACGTGCAAACTCCACACAGTCAGTCGCCTGAGGCGGGAAGTAGTTTCTGAGGTACTGAGGGAGCACTTTCTGAGGCATTGAAGGAGCACTTCCTGAGGTATTGAGGAAGCGCTATCTGGGGTATTGAAGGATTACGTCTGAGGTTTTGAGGAAGCACTAATTGAGGTACCGAGGAAACACTATCTGATGTACTTAGGCAGCACTATGTGATGTATGGGGGGACATCTATCTGCGGTATGGAAGAAGCACTATCTGAGGTCCTGAGGAAGCACTATCTGGTGTACTGAGGGACACTTTCTGAGGTATTGTGGTGGCATATCTGAGGTATTTGAGGAAGCACTATTTGTGTTATTGTGGGAGCACTTTATGAGGTACTGAGAGCAATTTCTGAGGAATTGAGGGAGCACTTTCTGAGGTATTGAGGAAGCACTATCTGATGTACTGAGGAAGCACTTTCTGAGGTATTGAGGGAGCACTTTCTGAGGTATTGAGGAAGCACTATCTGATGTACTGAGGAAGCACTTTCTGAGTTACTGAGGCAGCACATTCTGAAGTATTGAGGGAACACTTTTTGAGGTATTGAGGGAAGGACTATCTGAGGTATTGAGGGAGCACTTTATGAGGTATAGAGGGTGCACTATCTGACGTACTGAGGAAGCACTACATGAGGTACTGAGGGAGTAATTTCTGACATATAGAGTGTGCACTTTCTAAGATATTGAGGGAGCACTTTCTGAGGTATTGAGGGAGCACTTTTTGGGTATTGAGGGAGCACGTTTTGAGGTATTGAGGGAAGGACTATCTGAGGTATTGAGGGAGCACTTTCTGAGGTCTCTCTTGTCATCCCCGGTGTCTCTCGCCCCTGGTCTCTCCTCAAACCCGGTCTCTCTCTCTCTCCCCCGTGCTCTCTAGTCCCGGTCTCTCACCCCCGCTCTCTCGCCCCCCTCCGGTCTCTCTCACCCCCGCTCTCTCTCTCTCCCCCGGTCTCTCTTGCCCCTGTTCTCTCATTGCCCCCGGTCTCTCTCTCGCTCCCGGTATCACTTGCCCCCGGCTTCTCCCGTTGCCCCTGGTCTCTCTCCTAGCTCCCGGTCTCTCTCTCTCGCCCCCGGTCTCTCTTATCTCTCCCGGTCTCTCTTTCCCCCAGTCTCTCTTGCCCCTGGCCTCTCTCACCCCCCAGTCTCTCTCGTCGCCGTCACTCTCCACCCCGGTCTCTCTCTCCCCCGGTCTCTCTTGTTGCCCCGGTCTCTCTCGTCAACCCCCTCTCTCTCATCAGGCCCAGTCTCTCGTTGCCCCCGATCTCTTGCCCCCGGTCTCTCTTGTACCCGATCTCTCGCAACCTCCCTGGTCTCGCCCCCGGTCTCTCTCCCTCACCCCCGTCTCTCTCGCCCCGCTCTCTCTCTTCGCCCCTGGTCTCTCTTGCCCCTGTTTTCTCTTCGCCCCCGGTCTCTCTTGCCCCTGTTTTCTCTCCCCCCCGGTCTCTCACCCCCCTGGTCTCTTTTGCCCCCAGTCTCTCGTGCACCCAGTCTCTCTCGTCAAGCCCTCTCTCTCATCCCCAGTCTCTCTCGCTCCCGGTCTCGCTCTCTCTCCCCCGTTCTCTCTCACCCCCGGTCTCTCTCTCTCTCCCCCGGTCTTTCTCACCCCCCCTCTCTCTCATCCCCGGTCTCTCTCTCTCACCCCCGGTCTCTCTCACCCCCGGTCTCTCTCTCTCACCCCCGGTCTCTCTCACCCCCGGTCTCTCTCTCTCATCCCCGGTCTCTCTCTCTCTCCCCCGGTCTCTCTCACGCCCCCGGTCTCTCTCACCCCCGGTCTCTCACACCCCCGGTCTCTCTCTCTCTCTCTCCCCCGGTCTGTCTCTCCCCCGGTCTCTCTCACCCCCGGTCTCTCTCTCACCCCCGGTCTCTCTCTCTCTCCCCTGGCCTCTCGTCGTCCCCGGTCTCTCTCTCGTCCCCGGTCTCTCTCTCGCCCCCGGTCTCTCTCATCGCCCCTGGTCTCTCTCTCGCCCCCGGTCTCTCTCATCGCCCCCGGTCTCTCTCACCCCCGGTCTCTCTCTCTCTCTCCCCCGGTCTCTCTCACCCCCGGTCACTCTCTCTCTCCCCTGGTCTCTCTCACCCCCCCTCTCTCTCACCCCCGGTCTCTCTCTCTCTCATCCCCCCTCTCTCTCACCCCCGGTCTCTCTCTCTCTCCCCCGGTCTCTCACCCCCCCTCTCTCTCACCTCCGGTCTCTCTCGCTCCCAGTCTCTCTCACCCCCGGTCTCTCTCACCCCCTGTCTCTCTCGCACCCCCCCCCCCCGGGGCTCTCTCGCCCCTGGTCTCTCTCATCATCCCCTCCCTCTTGACCCCAGTCTCTCTCTCACCCCCTTTCCCTCTCGCCCACCCCCGGTCTCTCTTGTCGCCCCCAGTGTCTCTCGCCCCTGGTCTCTCTCGCCCCACCAGGTCTTTCTCGACCCCAGACTCTCTTGTCCCGGTCTCTCTCGTTGCCCCTGGTCTCGTGTCCCCCCGGTCTCTCTCGCCCACCCCGTCTCTCTCTTGCTCCTGGTCTCTCTATCGCCCCCGGTCTGTCTCATCACCCCCAGTCGCTCTTGCCCGTAGTCTCTCTTGTCACCCCTGGCCTCTCGTCGTCCCCGGTCTCTCTCTCGACCCTGGTCTCTCTCTCGCCCCGGTCGCTCTTGCCCGCAGTCTCTCTTGTCACCCCTGGTCTCTCATCGCCCCCGGGCTCTCTCGCCCCTCCCTCTCTCTCATCGTCCCCGGTCTCTCATTGCCCCTGGCCTCTCGTCGTCCCCGGTCTCTCTCTCGTCCCCGGTCTCTCTCTCGCCCCCGGTCTCTCTCATCGCCCCTGGTCTCTCTCTCGCCCCCGGTCTCTCTCATCGCCCCTGGTCTCTCTCTCACCCCCGGTTACGCTCACCCCCGGTCTCTCTCATCGCCCCTGGTCTCTCTCACCCCCGGTCTCTCTCATCGCCCCTGGTCTCTCTCTCACCCCCGGTCTCTCTCATCGCCCCTGGTCTCTATCTCGCCCCCGGTCTCTCTCATCACCCCCGGTCTCTCTCTCGCCCCCGGTTATGCTCACCCCCGGTCTCTCTCTCCTAGCTCCCAGTCTCTCGTGCCCTCTATCTCTCTCGCCCCTCGCTCTCTCTGGTCCTCCGGTCTCCCTCTCACCTGGTCTCTCTCGCCTCCCCCGGTTGCTGGTCACCCACTCTCTCTCTCGCCCCTGGTTTCTCTTGCCCCAGTATCTCTTTTCACCCCAGTCTCTCTCTCACACCCGGACTCTCTCCCACCCCCGGCCTCTGATGTCGCCCCCGATCTCTCTTATCTCTCCCAGTCTCTCTTGCCCCCGGTCACTCTCGTCGCCGGTCACTCTTGCCTCCCCAGCCCCCCCACCCCCACCCCCCCCCCCCCCCCGGTCTCCCTCGTCTCCCCCGGTCACTCTCGCCCCCGGTCTCCCTCGTCACCCCCGGTCTCCCTTGTTGCCCCCGACTCTCTCATCCCCAGTCTCTCTCGTTGCCCCCGGTCTGTCTCATCCCTGGTCTGTCTCTCCCCCGGTCACCCTCGTCACCCCTTCTCTCTTGCCCCCGGTCTCTCTCACCTCCGGTCTCTCTCGCCCCTGGTTTCTCTCGTCGTCCCCAGTCTGTCTCACCCCCGGTCTCCCTCATCACCCCCGGTCTCTCTCACCTCCGGTCTCTCTCAACCCCCTGTCTCTCTCGCCCCCCCCCCCGGTCTCTCTCTCTCGTCCCCCCCACCCTGGTCTGTCTCACCCCCATTCTCTCTCGCTGCCCCTGGTGTCTCTCGCTGCCGGTCTTTTGTCGCCCCCGGTCTCTCTCTCGCCCCCAGACTCTCTCGTCGATCCTGGTCTCTCTCGACCACCCTGTCTCTTGTCACCCCCAGTCTCTCTCACCCTCGGTCTCTCATCACCCCAGTCTCTCTCACCCGCAGTCTCTCTTGCCCCCCGATCTCTCATTTGCGCCCAGTCTCTCTCACCCTCCGGTCTCTCTCGCCCCCGGATTCTGTCATCGCCCCCAGCCTCTCTCGCCCCCGATCTCTCTCGCCCCCTCCCTGGTCTCTCTCACTCCCAATCTCTCTTGCCTCCGGTGTCTTTCAGCCCTCCCCGGTCTCTTTTGCTCTCCCCCCCCCCCCACCCACGATCTCTCTCGCCCCCGGTCTCTCTCAGCCCCTGGTCTCTCTTACCCACAGTCTCTCTTGCCCCCGGTCTGTCTCGTCGCTTCCTGTCTCTCTCGCACCCGACTTCTCTCGCTTATCGGCCTCTCTCGTCCCCGGTCACTCTCACCCCCGGTCACTCTCACCCCCGGTCTTTCTCGCCCACAGTCTCTCTCGTCCCCGGTCTCTCTCACCCCCTGGTCTCTCTCTAGTCCCTGGTCTCTTTCGCTGCCCCCGGTCTCTCTCGCCCCCTGTCTCTCTTTGCCCCCGGTCTCTCTCACCCCCCCGGTCTTTCTTGTCACCCCCTCTCTCTCGCCCCAGGACTGTCTCTCGCCCCCAGTCTCTCTCGCCTCCTGTCTCTCTCTCTCTCTCTTGCCCACGGTCTCTCTGACCCCTGGTCTCTCTTGCCCCCGGTCTGTCTCATCGCTCACTGTCTCTCTCGCATCCGGCCTCTCTCGCCCCCTGTCTCTCTTTGTCCCCTCTCTCTCTCTCTCTCTCTCTCTTGCCCCCATTCTCTCTAGCCCCCCAGTCTCTCTCTAAACCCGTCTCTTGCTCCCCAGTTTCTCTCTCACCCCCTGGTTACTCTCACCCCCCGCTCTTTCTAACTCCCGGTCTCTCATCACCCCCGGAGTCTCGCCCCTGGTCTCTCTCACCCCCAGTCTCTCTCGCCCCCCAGTCAGTCTCTAGCTCCCGGTCTCTCTCGCCCTCGTCTCTCTTTGCCCCCAGTCTCTCTCTCTTGTCCACGGTTTCTCTCACCCCGAGTCTCTCTCACCCCCCGGTCTCTCTCGTTACCCCCTCTCTCATCCCCGGTCTCTCTCGTTACCCCCTCTCTCACCCCCGGTCTCTCTCGTTACCCCCTCTCTCATCCCCGGTCTCTCTCGTTACCCCCTCTCTCACCCCCGGTCTCTCTCGTTACCCCCCTCTCTCACCCCAGGACTCTCTCTCACCCCTGGTCCCTCTCACACTCGGTCTCTCTCGCCCACAGTCTCTCTCGCCCCCGGCCTCTCTCGCCCCCGGCCTCTCTCGCACCCGGCCTCTCTCGCACCCGGCCTCTCTCGATCCCGGGCCTCTCTCGCCCCCGGCCTCTCTCGATCCCCGGCCTCTCTCGCACCCGGCCTCTCTCGATCCCGGGCCTCTCTCGCACCCGGCCTCTCTCGATCCCCGGCCTCTCTCGCACCCGGCCTCTCTCACACCCGGCCTCTCTCGCACCCAGCCTCTCTCGCACCCAGCCTCTCTCGCCCCCGGCCTCTCTCGCCCCCGGCCTCTCTCGCCCCCGGCCTCTCTCGATCCCCGGCCTCTCTCGCACCCGGCCTCTCTCGCACCCAGCCTCTCTCGCACCCGGCCTCTCTCACACCCGGCCTCTCTCGCACCCAGCCTCTCTCGCCCCCGGCCTCTCTCGCCCCCGGTCTCTCTCGCCCCCGGCCTCTCTCGCCCCCGGCCTCTCTCGCCCCCGGTCTCTCTTGGCCCCGGACTCTCTCTCGCCCCTGGTGTCTCTCACTCCCGGTCTCTCTCTCGCCCCTGTTCTCTCTCACCCCCAGTGTCTCTCGCCCCCGGTCTCTCTCAAGCCCGGTCTCTCTCGCCCCCGGTCTCTCTTGGCCCCGGACTCTCTCTCGTCCCCGGTCTCACTTCACCCCTGATCTCTCTTTCTCGCCCCCGGTGTCTTTCTCGCCCCCGGTCTCACTCTCGTCCCCTGTCTCTCTCACCCCCGATCTCTCTTTCTCGCCCCCGGTGTCTTTCTCGCCCCCGGTCTCACTCTCGTCCCCTGTCTCTCTCACCCCCGGTCTCTCTTGTCAACCCCTCTCTCTCGCCCCCGGTCTCACTTCACCCCCGATCTCTCTTTCTCGCCCCCGGTGTCTTTCTCGCCCCCGGTCTCACTCTCGTCCCCTGTCTCTCTCGCCCCCGGTCTCCCTTGTTGCCCCCCAGTCTCTCTCGCCCACAGTCTCTCTCACCCCCCGTCTGTCTCATTGCTCCCTGCCTCTCTCGCTCCCCGGTCTCTCTCGCCCCCGGTCTCTCTCTCTCGCTCCTGGTCTCTCTCTCACCCCTGTTCTCTCTCACCCCCGGTGTCTCTCGCCCCTGTTCTCTCTCACCCCCGGTCTCTCTCTCTCGCCCCTGTTCTCTCTCACCCCCGGTGTCTCTCGTCCCCGTTCTCTCTCACTCCTGGTCTCTCTCTCGCCCCTGTTACCTCTCGCTCCCGGTCTCTGTCGTCACCCCGTCTCTCTTGGCCCCGGACTCTCTCTCACCCCCGGTCTCTCTCGCCCCTGTTCTCACTCACCCCCGGTGTCTCTCGCTCCCGGTCTCTCTCTCGCCCCTGTTACCTCTCACCCCCGCTGTCTCTCGCCCACGGTCTCTCTCGTCACCCCGTCTCTCTTGGCCCCGGACTCTCTCTCACCCCCGGTCTCTCTCGCCCCTGTTCTCTCTCACCCCCGGTGTCTCTCGCTCCCGGTCTCTCTCACCCCCGGTCTCTCTCACCCCCGGTCTCTCTTGGCCCCGGACTCTCTCTCGCCCCCGGTCTCTCTCGCCCCTGTTCTCTCTCACCCCCGGTGTCTCTCGCTCCCGGTCTCTCTCACCCACGGTCTCTCTCGCCCCCGGTCTCTCTTGGCCCCGGGCTCTCTCTCGCCCCCGGTCTCTCTCGCCCCTGTTCTCTCCCTCCCCCGGTGTCTCACACTCCCGGTCTCTCTCACCCCCGGTCTCTCTCGCCCCTGGTCTCTCTTGGCCCCGGACTCTCTCTCGCCCCCGGTCTCACTTCACCCCTGATCTCTCTTTCTCGCCCCCGGTCTCACTCTCGTCCCCTGTCTCTCTCGCCCCCGGTCTCTCTCGTTGTCCCTGGTCTCTCGTCACCCCCCGGGTCTCTCTCCACCCCAATCTCTCTTGCCCCCAGTATCTTTTACCCCCCCCACCCCCGGTCTCTCTCGCCTCCCCTGGTCTTTCTTGCCTGCCCCAGTCTCTCGCCCCTGGTCTCTCTCTCCCGCCCCCGGTTTCTCTCTCTCGCCCCCGGTCTCTCTCACCCCCGGTCTCTTGTCACCCCCGGGTCTCTCTCACACCCCAGTCTCTCTCGCCCCCGGTCTCTCTCGCTTCCCCGGTCTCGCTCGGCCCCCCCCAGTCTCTCTCACCCCCCCTGGTCTCTCTTGTCGCCCCCCGGTCTCTCGTCACCCACAGTGTCTTGCCCCCGGTCTCTCTCGCCCACAGTCTCTCTCGCCCCCGGTCTGTCTTGTCTCTCACTGTCTCTCTCACACCTGGCCTCTCTCTCTCCCCGGCCTCTCTCGGTCCCGGTCTCTCTCTCGCCCTTGGTCTCTCTTGACCCCACTTTCTCTCGCCCCCGGTCTCTACTGTCGCCCCCAGTCTCTCGTTGCCCCCGATCGCTCGTCATCCCCGGTCTCTCACCCCGGTCACCATCTCGCCACGGTCTCACTCACGCTCCCAGTCTGTCTCGTCGCCCCAGTCTCTCTTGTCAACCCCTCTCTTTCGCCCCCTCGGTTTCTCGTCATTGCCGGTCTCACGCCCGCGGTCTCTCTCGCCCCCGGTCTCTCATCACCCCCGTTCTCTTGCGCCCCGGTTGCTCTCAGCACCCCCTTGTCTCTCGTCACTCCTGGTCTATCTCGCCTCCGGTCTCTCACACCCCCGCTCTCTCAGGCACCCCCCTGTCTCTCTCGTCCCCAGTTTCTCTCACACCCCCGGTCTCCCTTATCACTCCCAGCCTCTCTCATTGCCCTCGGACTCTCTCGCCCCCATTCTCTCACACCCTCCGGTCTCTCACACCCCCGCTCTCTCAGGCACCCCCCTGTCTCTCTCGTCCCCAGTTTCTCTCACACCCCCGGTCTCCGTTATCACTCCCAGCCTCTCTCATCGCCCTCGGACTCTCTCGCCCCCATTCTCTCACACCCTCCGGTCTCTCACACCCCCGCTCTCTCAGGCACCCCCCTGTCTCTCTCGTCCCCAGTTTCTCTCACACCCCCGGTCTCCGTTATCACTCCCAGCCTCTCTCATCGCCCTCGGACTCTCTCGCCCCCATTCTCTCTACCCCCCGGACTCTCATCGCCCGTGATCTCTCGTCAACCCCGGTCTCTCACTCCTGATCTTTCTCGTGCCTGTTCTCTCTCACCGCCCCCGGTGTCTCTCTCGCCCCCGTCTCTCTTTCGCCACGGTCTCTCTCGTCGCCCCCGGTCTCTCTCGTCGCCCCCGATCTGTCTCGTCGCCCCCCGTCTCTCTCTTCACCCCCTGTCTCTCTCTTCACCCCATGTCTCTCTCGCTCCCTTTCTCTCTCTCTCTCGCCCCCGGTCGCTCTCATTGCTCCCGGTCTCTCTCGTCCCTGATTTCTCTCGCTCCCCGGACTCTCACATCACCCCTGGTCTCTGTCTCTCTCTCTCTCGCACCCCCGGTCTCTCTCGCCCCAAGTCTCTCTCGTCACCCCCGGGTCTTTCGTCACCTCCAGTCTCTCGTCAGCCCCGGTCTCTCTTGGCACCCCCGGGTCTCTTGTCACCCCTGGGCTCTCTCGCCTCTGGTCTCACTCACTCCTGGTCTCTCAGGCGGCCCCCGTCTCCCTCGTCCCCCGGTCTCTCTTGCCCCCGTCTCTTGTCAACCCCCCCCGGTCCCTCTCACCCCCGGTCCCTCTCACCCCCGGTCTCTCTCACCCCCGGTGTCATTTACCACCACCACCCCCCCCCCCACCACCTGGTCTCTAAACGGCCCCGGTCTCTCTCACCCCCGGTCTCTTGCTCTGGGTCTCTCTCGACCCCGTTCTCTCTCATTGCCCCCGAACTCTTGTCATCCCCCGGTTTCTCTCCTCACTGGTCTCCCTCGTTGCCCCCGGTCTCTCTCGCCCCAGTTCTCTCTCTTTGCCTATGGTCTCTTGTCGCTCCGGTCTCTCTCACACCCCCATCCCCCTACCCCGGTCCCTCTTGCCCCCGGTCTCTCTCACTCCCGGTCTCTCTTGCCCCAAGTCTCTCTTTTTGCCCCCGGTCTCTTGTCACCCCCGATGTCTTGCCCCCTGTCTCCCTTCTCCCTTGATCTCTCTCGTCCCCCGCTCTCTGTCACCCTCTCTCTCGCCCCCGCTCTCTGTCGCCCTCAGTCTCTCTCACCGCCGGTCTCTCTCATCCTTGGTCTCTGTCACCTCTCACCCCCTGGTGTCTCATCGCCCTCAGTCTCTCATCGACCCGCTCTCTCGTCACACACAGTCTCTCAGCCCGGTCTTTCTTGCCCCCGGTCTCTCTCGCCGCCCCTGGTCTTTCTCTTACCCCCGGTCTCTCTCTTGCCCCTCTGTCTCTCTCTCACATCTCTCCCCGTCTCTCTCTCTCGCCGCCACCCCCGTCTCTCTCTCTCGCCCCCCGTCTCTCTCGTCAAGCCCTCTCTCTCACCCCCAGTCTCTCTCTCGCCCCCTCGTCTCTCTCGCCCCCGGTCTCTTTAGTCCTGGTCTCTCTCGCCCCCGGTCTCTCTCGCCCCCGGTCTCTCTCGCCCCCCTGTCTCTCTCTCACCCCCGGTCTCTCTCGCCCCCGGTCTCTCTCGCCCCCCTGTCTCTCTCTCACCCCCGGTCTCTCACACCACCGGTCTCTCTCGCCCCCTGTCTCTCTCGCCCCCAGTCTCTCTCACCCCCGGTCTCTCTCACCCCCGGTCTCTCTCGCCCCCCTGTCTCTCTCTCACCCCCGGTCTCTCACACCACCGGTCTCTCTCGCCCCCTGTCTCTCTCGCCCCCAATGTCTCTCACCCCCAGTCTCTCGCCCCACGGCCTCTCGCCCCTCTGGTCTCTCTCCCCCCAGTCTCTCTCTCTCGCCCCCAATGTCTCTCACCCCCAGTCTCTCGCCCCACGGCCTCTCGCCCCTCAGGTCCCTCTCCCCCCTGGTCTCTCTCGTCGCCCCAGGTTCTCTCGTCGCCGGTCTCTCTGCCCCACTGGTCTCTCGTTGGCCCCGGTCTCTCTCTGCCCCACTGGTCTCTCTTGCCCCCGGTCTCTCTCGCCCCCGGTCTCTCATCAGTCCTGGTCTCTCGCGCCCCAGTCTCTCTTGGCACCTCCGGGTCTTTCATCACCCCTGGGCTCTCTCGCCTCTGATCTCTCTCGTCCCTCGGTCTCTCTCGCCCCATGGTCTCTCTCGCTCCAGTCTCTCTCTCAGGCGCCCCTGGTGTCTCTCGCCCCCGGTCTCTTGTCAACCCCCCCCCCCCACCCCGGTCTCTCTCACCCTAGCCTCTCTCCCCCCCCCCACCCCGGTCTCTAATCGGCCCCGGTTTCTCATCATCCCCAGTCCCTTGCTCCGGGTCTCTCGCCCACGGTATCTCCCGTCACCCCCGTCTCTCGTCACCCCCGGTCTCTCTCGACCCCGTTCTCTCTCGTTGCCCCCGATCTCTTGTCACCCCCTGTTTCTCTCCTCACTGGTCTCCCTCGTCGCCCCCGGTCTCTCTCGCCCCAGTTCTCTCTCTTTGCCTATGGTCTCTTGTCGCTCCGGTCTGTCTCACACCCCCATCCCCCTACCCCGGTCCCTCTCACCCCCGGTCCCTCTCGCCCCCGGTCTCTCTCACTCCCGGTCTCTCTTGCCCCAAGTCTCTCTTTTTGCCCCCGGTCTCTTGTCACCCCCGATGTCTTGCCTCCTGTCTCCCTTCTCCCTTGATCTCTCTCGTCCCCCGCTCTCTGTCACCCTCTCTCTCGCCCCCGCTCTCTGTCCCCCTCAGTCTCTCTCACCGCCGGTCTCTCTCATCCTTGGTCTCTGTCACCTCTCACCCCCTGGTGTCTCATCGCCCTCAGTCTCTCATCGACCCGCTCTCTCGTCACACACAGTCTCTCAACCCGGTCTTTCTTGCCCCCGGTCTCTCTCGCCGCCCCTGGTCTTTCTCTTACCCCCGGTCTCTCTCTTGCCCCTCTGTCACTCTCTCGCACCTCTCCCCGTCTCTCTCTCTCTCGCCGCCACCCCCGTCTCTCTCTCTCTCACCCCCAGTCTGTCTTGTCGTCCCGGTCTCTCTTGACAACCCCTCTCTCTCGCCCCCGGTCTCACTTCACCCCCGATCTCTCTTTCTCGCCCCCGGTGTCTTTCTCGCCCCCGGTCTCACTCTCGTCCCCTGTCTCTCTCGCCCCCGGTCTCTCTCGTTGTCCCTGGTCTCTCGTCACCCCCGGGTCTCTCTCCACCCCAATCTCTCTTGCCCCCAGTATCTTTTGCCCCCCCCCACCCCCGGTCTCTCTCGCCTCCCCTGGTCTCTCTTGCCTGCCCCAGTCTCTCGCCCCTGGTCTCTCTCTCTCGCCCCCGGTTTCTCTCTCTCGCCCCCGGTCTCTCTCACCCCCGGTCTCTTGTCACCCCCGGGTCTCTCTCACCCCCCCAGTCTCTCTCGCCCCCGGTCTCTCTCGCTTCCCCGGTCTCGCTCGGCCCCCCCCCAGTCTCTCTCACCCCCCCAGTCTCTCTTGTCGCCCCCTGGTCTCTCGTCACCCCCGGTCTCTCTAATCTCCCCCGGTCCCTCTCTTGCTTCCCCTCCCCTTCTCTCTCTCTCTCTCTCGCCCCCCTGTCTCTCTCTCTCTCACCCCCCCCCCCCCTCTGTCTCTCTCTCTCTCTCGCCCCCGGTCTCTCGCATCACCCCCGTCACTCTTATCTGCCCCAGTCTCTCTCTCGCACCCCACCCCCCCCCACCGCCGGTCTCTCTCTTGCCACTGGTCTCTATCGCCCCCCGGTCTCTCTCTCTCTCGCCACGGTCTCTCCCTTGTTCCCTGTCTGTCTTGTTGCCCCAGTCTCTCTTGTGGACCCCTCTCTCTCGCCCCCGCTCTCTCTCACCCGCGGTCTCTCTCTCGCCCCCCGGTCTGTCTTATCTCCAGTCTGTCTTGCCCCCGGTCTCTCTCGCTGCCCCCGGTCTTTCTTTGCCCTGTCTCTGTCTCTCGCCCCTGGTCTCTCTCGTCAACCCCCCTCTCTCTCGCCCCCAGTCTCTCTCATCATCCCCGGTTTCTCTTATCTCCCCGGGTCTCTCTCGTCCCTGATTTTGATCGTCCCTGGTCTCTCTCTTGCCTCCCCAGTCTCTCACTCCCGCACCCGGTCTGACTTGTCACCGCGGTCTCTCTTGTGAACCCCTCTCTCTCACCCGCGGTCCCCTTTGCCCCCGGTTTCTCTCTCACCCTCAGTCTCTTTCTCGCCCCCGGTCTCTATCGCCCCCAGTCTACCTCGCACTCCCTGTTCTCTCTCTCACGCCCTTGGTCTCTCTCTCACCCTCCTGGTCTCTCTCTCGCCCCCGGTTTCTCTCTGGCCCCCGGTCTCTCTTCGCCCCCAGTCTCTCTCATTAACCCCTCTCTCTCGACCCAGTCTCTCTCTTCATCCCTGGTCTCTCTTATCTCCCCCGGTCTCTGTCTCACCCCTGGTCTCTCTCACTCCCTGTCTCTCATTGCCACTGGTCTCTCAACCCCGTCTCTCATCGCTCTCGGTCTGTCATTGCACCCGGGCTCTGGTCACACCTGATCTCTCTCGCCCCGGTTCCTCTTGCCCCCGGTCTCTCTCTTGCCACGGGTCTCTATCGCCCCCAGTCTCTCTCTCTCTCTCGCTACGGTCTCTCTCTTGCCCCCGTTCTGTCTTGTTGCCCCAGTCTCTCTCGTGAACCCCTCTCTCTCGCCCTTGGTCTCTTCCCCCACCCCACCACCCCCCCCCCCCCCCCGGTCGCTCTCTCACCCCCGGTCTCTATCATTCCTGGTCTTTATCGCCCCGGTCTCTCTCTCTCTTGCTACAGTCTCTCTCTCGCACCCGGTTTATCTCATCGCCCCGGTCTCTCTTGTGAACCCCTCTCTCGCCCCAGTCACTCTCACCCCTTGACTCTCTCTCTCTCGTGCCCCCGGTCTCTCTCTCATCCCACCCCACCGGTCTCAC